>NC_133312.1:21718651-21780686 GCF_012295235.1 Primulina huaijiensis
AATAATGTATTTGAAAATTGTGATTTTCATAAACATTATTATGGACTAAATTAAATTAATTCAAGTGTTGAATTAATTAAACACTAGTGGACCTAGTAGAGTCCAAATAATTAAATTAATTCAAGTGTTGGATTAATTAAATCATATTGAGTCTTGTAGAGCTCAATTAAAATAATTATTTAACTAGTGGGACTTGGGTAAATTCAAGTAATGTTTAATTAGTCTCAAATATGTTTGAGATAATTAAAAATAAGTCCATGGATTTTTAATTGTTAAAACTCTTGGAACTCGGCACTCAAGTACTCACCACCTCGATCCGATCGAAGTGTCTCTTAGGGAGAATGAGATTCTCTCGCAGTGGACTCCGCCCGCTACACCGCAGTTGAATGGTGTTTCGGAGCGTCGTAACCGAACTTTGATGGACATTGTTCAACAACAGTGCCGCCATCCTTTTGGGGATATGCGCTTGAGACAGCGGCACTGTTGTTGTTGAATTAATTTAATTATATTGAGTCTTGTAGAGCTCAATTAAAATAATTATTTAACTAGTGGGACTTGGGTAAATTCAAGTAATGTTTAATTAGTCTCAAATATGTTTGAGATAATTAAATTTAGTCCATGGTTTTTAATTTGATTAAAAACCAAATAATATACATGCATGGGAGGTGAAAGGTTGGGAGACTACTTTTTGTGTTTTCAAGGCATGGCATGCAACTTTTGCTTTCAACTTTTTGCATGTCCAAGACAAGTCTCCCTTCCCCCCATGAGACACACCTTGGCCGAAATTCCTTGATTTTTTCTCTCCAAGTTTTTCTCTCATTTTTCTTCTTCAAGTGTTGAGGGAGAAATATTCTTCTCATTGAAAAATCTTCTTGTTTTTCTAGTGCAAAACAAGAAGGGATTTACCTAGCAAGTGGTGGGCCTAATTTTGAAGGAGGAGGAAGCTTGTAGATCTTCATCCATTCAAGAGCCAAGTTGTTTACAACTTGGTTGGTGCCATTCATCAACCTCAAGAGGTTGATAGGTATAATTTTTCTAAACACACTATGTATGACATTTTGTTGTTTTGTATTTGCTACACCAAGATATGGAGGTGGCCGAATTTTTTACATAAAAATTTGATTTTTAAACTTCCGTTGCGCTTCCGGTCACCGTAACCGATCCCCTTTCAGGAAAAGCCAATGAAATTGCATTTAAAAAGGTATGCCGCCAATTTGCAATTGCAATATCATTCATTAAACACAAACATGTCTCCACAAATTTTCATGCATAAAATCTCTTCCATTGTATGAAAAAAACGTTAGCACACTAATGAATTTAACAACCTTTCTGATATGCTGAGGATATCATGCGTACTTTATATTCAGAGATATATGAAGTGATCCAACACAACATTACCAGAACTCTAATAGCCTTTTACAAGGAAAAATCTTACACTTGAGTGATTTGCCGACTTTCATGATTTCCTCTAAGAATTGTAATTCTGTCTCTATGACGAACTTTCAGAGCCACTAAAAGTGTGACCGTCTCCACTGAGTAGTACCCACGATCTGCGTACAATGAATGACTTGTCAATGGAATGTAGTGATGCTCATTACAAATCAACAAAAATCGAAAAACACAAAATATGTATAGAACCACATGAAACATATAATAGGTAGAGATTAGTCTGACATAAAAGATCAGGGAGAAAAGTATAAAAGCTTTATCAGTAAAGTTTAGTATGCTCACGATATCTTTTATGGAGTAAGCTATTAAGCATAATCTAAGTATATGAGACTAAATTCAACCACGTGTCTCATTAAGTGACTACAATAAGAACCAAAAGCAAACAGAAACCCTTATTCCCTTGTGTGCATGCAAACTCCAGCATTGTCTTTATGTGTTAGCAGGAGAGCGGACATTTCAATATATATCTTTGAGATGTGGAATGCAATTGCGATCAAAGTTGCATGACCATTTTATCAGTAGTGTACTAGATAAAAACAACAGGCCCAAACAAACATTATCCAGGAGTAAACAGGATCGAATGGAAAATAAATAAATATTATCGCAGGGCTTACGCCACTATTTCCTCAATCATAGGTCCATAAGTCCATTTTCAATCTTATTTCTCGCTTTGTGACCACATCCACACTGACAAAACTTAGCATTCTAAAGCCACCTGTCATCCCAGAATCCCATATCACAACCTACCCAAATCAAAATGTTGCCATGTTCAATAAACATCTCAAACAAACATATGCCCCCCCAACGGGATTGGACATTTTGTGTCACGTACAAAAATCACTGGATAAGCATGCCGAAAAGATAAATAATTTTGTATTCAGCTAACCGGCGGTGAAGAAATCTCAACAGAAAACCTCCCAGTTAGAGACAAACCGAACAAATAGCTAAGGTATCATCTGGATTAGATTTATTGTTTATATCTAACAAGATAATTGATTCGCAAATAAAGAATCAATCCATCAAAAGAATCTACCTTTGGAAACAGAGCTACGGACCAACCTATTGCATCTATGCATCAAACAAGAACTATCATTTCTCTATTTCCCTATCGGACTAGATTAATAATATCAATTACATTAGAAACACCCTTCTTAACTTCCATAAACACCCATCACAGATGAATCCACGATCATCCAACTCACTAGCAATCAACAGCTACAAAAACCTCAAAACATTCAGTTCTCATGTCCCTAAGTTCTAACAAATACGGCTAAGCAAACAGCTTTACTAAATTAATTAATTCACTAAAATGAATGGAAATAATAAAACAGTACCAACATAATCCCCCATAAAGAGATAATTCGTATCGGGAGCATTGCCGCCTATCCGAAACAGCTCGATCAGATCGTAAAACTGTCCATGTATATCGCCGCACACAGTGACAGGACATTTAACCGGCTGCACATTCCATTCCTCCACTAAAATCGCTCGAGCCTGATCGCACAGAATCTTCACCTCCGCCTCCGATAGCGGCTTGCACTCCATCAATTGCTCTATCTGCCTATCCAAATCCCCGTACCCAGGCATTTTCACCAAAATTTCTTCGAAAACACCTCACCTCTGTTACGGCCGTTCAAGTTTTCGCACTTCGATCTGAAAATGGACTTCGAGATTCGACTTTCAAGCACGTAAAAATACAAACCAATCCTGCCGTTACATCACCTGAGATCTAAGTATGACCAACAATCGGTATACCATTTTTCGCCATGATTCTCAATGACTAAAAGATTTCGCAATCCTTTCAACACTATCTATATCCAATCATCACGAGAAAAATTTCAAGATTTGCGTCGGATTATTCACAAAACAGATTTAACAGAGACAGATCTATATATGTAAGTATAGATTGGATTAGAAACTTTGAACAAATTGGAAATGGTGGAATGCGAAATGAAATTCAAATGTACGTCAAATGGAGGATGAGTGGGCCTTACATTATATTTATTTATTATTTAATTATAGAAATTTCTCGCCCCGGTGGCTCCGCCGGGTCAAAGAAACGAAGATGCGTGACACGTGGCGAGCTGTTGAGGACCAAAGGCATTTACCTACACCTACCGCGTAAGATAGCTTTAGCCCTTGTGAGATACAGTAGATTGGGCCAAACTATGGACCCTTTTTTATGGCTGGTTTAGCCCAGTTGGTGCACTGGTTGAAAATATTTTCAAATATCTCTCCAAAAGAGGGAAAAAAAAATATTTTCTTGTATACATTTTCAAATTTTTTTAGAGAAACATATTCTTTTGTTACAGATTTAATAATGTATCAGATCATATTAATTTATTTAATTTTATAAGTGAGAATTTTAAATTTAAATTATAGTCGAATGGGTTAAAATTCAATTCAGTAACCGGAATAATTTGAAATTTATGAATATTTGATGTNAAATTTCTATCCAATAACTTTAATCTGAATTCAAATTTGATAATTTCAAATACGAATCAAATATATGACGATTTACAAGCTTACTTGTTTTTTTCGATTTATATTATTTCTCGACTCGGTCAGAAACAACCAAAAGATTTCTCTTTACAATTTTCCCACCAAAGAATCTAGTGAAAAAGACTAACCCCTCAAAGATGCTATGCCCCCAATTCTGTTTTTCTTCTTTTCATGATATGCAAAACACCTTTAAGTGGTGGATTTGCTTTAGTTTCAAAACACATGCCAACAATACACAACTCATGATTAAAACAAAACATTCCCCATCATCATTAAATAATTATATTATATTAAATAAACATTCCCCATCATCATTAAATAATTATATTATATTATATTATATTAAACTTCTACGTGAAATTATAACAAGTTAATAAAAATAATAATCTAATCCTTTTGAGTGGTATAGGTAGTAGGATTCAATTAAACTAATAAATCGGTTAGGCTGATTTTCGTTGGAAAAGTTATGTTTTTCGAACGTACGTATCATAAATTTGGACAAATCTTTTGATAGACAATAACAATTGATTAATTTATTTTCAAAGAATTAATTATTTAGTTTCGTAAAATCATTTAAAAGAAATTAATGAAAATTATACAAGCACAGCTAGCATAAATGCATAATGGAACCTCCCTCCTTTGAATTGTCACACCAAATACCAAAGCAATAATTAAAAAAAACAAGCTTCCTCAAGATCTCTCTATATATAGTTTTGATAGTTTTACACTTGTCAGGAATACTTAAGTGTGCACCGATGATGTGATACTCATCTATAGATGTAATGAAACATATCAAAATTATACATCCTAAGTGACATCTCATCGGTGCTTACACAAATATACATGATATGTATACAACATATCAAAACTATATATATATACATTCAAGAGATCTCATTAATTAATATCTCATGCATATATATACACATCTTTAGCGCTCTCTAATTTGCAAGATCCACGTAGCAATCGTCTCAATGCTTCTATCTAATCTCGACGACCTGGTGGTTGACGTGAGTTTCCAGATCTTCTGTTTCAAATAAAAAGAAAAAAAAACGTAACAAAATCTGTCTCTGAAGCCATGTTTTCTTGTATGCAATAAGAATTTAGGCAAGAAATTTAGAATATTTCATTGTTCCTAAATTTATACAAGCTTACGAAGCACAGATTTAAGTCTTGAATCTAAGAAACAAAGGTATATTGTCCCAAAAAGGAAAAAATAAGGCCAAATACTTATTTTTTTAGAAGAAATAATACATGTCCTTTCTGAAACAAATAAAAAGTATATATAAATTACCTAACGGGGGTCATATCTTAAAAACGATTTAGGCAAACCCAACCTCCAGATTTTCCAGTCTCAAACTATATACAAAACCAGTCTCATTTTCTCGCAGTCGATCAAATCCTCGGCATGTTTATTAGGCCATGCTGCTCGATTATTTAGGTTAATTGGTAAAATTATAAAGTAGAGGGAAAAGGGAATACAAGTAAAAACGACAGACATAAAAAGTTTGAAGCCATCAAAAGAGCCGAAAAGAGATTGAAATGTTTGATTTTAGCTTTAAAAAATCTGCTTAAATGCAGATAAAGCTGTATATTACGATGGAATATGGCAAACTCTTTTATGCTTTAATTCTCAACAGGCTTAAGATTCAAGAACTTTAACAACATGAAATGAAAAGAATTCTATGTCAAAATAATTGATGAAACATGCAATATTGCACATGCAACGTTTTATTATGTTCATAAAATCTTTACAATAAGACAATTATTTATAATTAGTTGGGAAAATTACAATATTGGTCATATATATGATTTTGCTAATTTATGTTTTCAGATTTTCAGTCTCAGTCCGCTATTTTTCTATTTTAGCAATTCTGATTATTTTTCTATTGTGACACTGATATGGTGTCGACGTGTCATTCACGTGTGTGTTACCACATCAACGGTGTCAATGAGAAATGGATTAAAGTTAAAAAAAATTAAACGATACAAGAATAAAACTCCAGTTTGATAATATAAAAAACCAAAATTGACACGATCGTAGATTTGCCTCTGATGAATTTAAACAATCAAAAGAGATGAAAAATACATGCTGTACCTATTATGAATCGGGTCAGGTCCATTGGGAATCCTTCTTTTGCTCGCGTAGTTGAGATCGAACTTTGACACGGCCCCAACAGGCCCGTTTAAGCCACTGTTCATCTTGCTTCCTCCGTTTTCAGCAGCATCAGTTTTTAAGAACTCAACGCCTACCAATAAAAGTACCCAAAAAAACAACTTAAAAAACTTTCTAATACTACAACTCTTCATTTCTCTATAATCAGCTGTGTCGAAAACTGGCTAAGAAACAGTTCGTATCCGTATCATACGACGGAAAGCTAAAGAATAAACGAAACTAGAGCTTGGAAGAAAAATGGGATTCGAGCTTAACAAACGACTCTGCAAGAAGGAAGAATAGCTAGCTAGGTTTTGTGGGATTTTGATGGAGTATTGAGCTTTTGGCAGTATTTTTTTTTCTCTTTTACAGCAGGGATATAAGGTGGAGTTGTGAAAGTATGGTTCCACATATTCATTTTTTAATTTCTTTATTTCATTAAATTGATTATTATTTTTTAAAATATAATTGGTTAGTTTGACTCAATTTTAATTATTTTCTTAAATGTGTGTAGGTGTTTATATCAGTTTTGTCATAAATTAGATTCACTTGGTTTTAAAATAAGTTCCGTTGGCTCGGTTTTTAATTGTAAAATAGTCGAAACACTTGCTAGAAAATAATAAGCGATTAAGGGTAAAATTGCAATTTTCATCTATGCTGACGACTTTCAGTATTATTTTGTTGTCATGACACTGAAATGTCCGATGTAACATTTACATTCTAATTGAAAAATGACTAGACTTGCAAAACAAACAACCAAATCAATTTTCGAAAAATTAAATAAATTGAAAGATAGAAAACTAAGACTTGATTGAGACGATAATAATAGACCGAAATCGCAAAGAAGTTATAAACTCATAAAGTATTTTTTCGTGTGAAAAAATTAAGGATTAATATATAATAATTAATTTATTTCACTCCACTAATTCTTATTGTGGCTGGTTATTCCTTTTATAAGTTGTATGATTCTATTTACTTTCACGAAATTAGAGGAGAGTGTAAAAGAATGATAATTAAAAAGATTAATTACATGACATGGAGAGAACATATCTTGCTTTATGTTCAATGTGACAATGTTCTTTTTTGCTTTGAATTTTGTATATTTTCATGCACTTACGATGCATGCATGCCAATATGACCTAGAACAAATTTAATTCCTTTCGTACGATGGATATTATTTTAACACGATTCCCAATTTGCTTTAATATTGTCTTTTTATTATTTAGATTGGATGTTCTTCTGTTTTTTTTTTAAAAAGAAAAAAATTGAATTCTTTTTAAGTTAAATCACCATTTGTTCCGTATTAATTTTTTTAAAAATAATATAAAATTAAAATTTTAAAAGTGAACAACATTTTTTATTAATTCGAGCTCGAACTCAAACTTAATTTGTGATGCTCGAGAAAATCAAGTTTGATTTCGAAAATTCGAACTCTATCTAGTTCGAGCACTAGTTCTTTGAATTTCTATTTTTTTTGTTTGTTTCCGGTCAAGATCATGTACAATGCTATTATCAACTCTGCTCTGCTTAATTATGTGCTTGACTCTTGAGAGGCTCAAATTTAAGCTGAATTCAATCAATTGAAGCTGTTCTTAATTTGAGCTTTTATAACTAAATGAGAAAATTGCAAATTTGGTTATATTTAAATTTAGCATAATTTTGATTTTAACATTAATATATTTTGTAAATTTTTAGATTTAATTAAGTGCAACAACTATGTTTCACTTCCAATTTTAGCACCTCTTTCACTTCAGTGTTGAAATGCCTTGGACACACATTAGTGATCTTTGACACTATGTTGACCAGTGTCATGTCAGCAAAATCCAACGTCATGTCGTTACCCAGACGCGAAAGGATAGAAATTGCAGAGGAAGTAGGGATATTATACTAAAACCGAATTTGACTAATTAGAAGATAAAAAAAATTAAATCAGACCAAGTTATATGATCGATTTTGATAGTTTTAGCCATATAAAAAAGTCTCACAAGGAACTCAGACACTTCTCACGAGCGCAAGGTATATAGCCGTGACTTTATGAAAATAATTTGACGTGCTAAGATTTATGTTCTTAATTTGAATAATTTACAATATTAGAAATCAAGAATATTATTCTTTCACTTCGAAGACCAAAATTAATTTAATAGTTTATGCAGAGGGTATTAATGGCGGCCTGATCATTTAATGGAAGCTTTGGTGGATATCTTGACTAGAAAGGTGAGAAAAAGAAGATGCCAAGCTTCAAACGAAAGTAGACCAATTAAATTTAAAATTACTAGTTTAAAGCTGTAAAGTTATTAATTCTCTCTCATTTGATGCGAAAATTAATTAAGCCAGCATCCATTTGGTTCAAATCTCACAAAGATTTGCTGTTGGCCGATATTCCAAAATATTAAAAACATTTATTTTGTTTTATGTTTTTCTTTTGGTATCACTATTATTATTTTGTCATTTGTCTATTTAAATTTGATTTGTCTTCTTCTTTTTGTTTTTGATTGGACGGTTTAATTCCAGAGTTATATCCTGATGTTCAATTTTTGCATCACCACTACCTTTGACAACATCTATTAATTCAAAACTTAATTTGAAAGTCATATTTCGATCTGAACGTTTTCGGGATGCCGTTAATAACTTACGAATGACAAGTGTTTTTTCATGTATGGATCATATTTCAATAAAAAGTTGATGAGTTGATCCATTTATATGTATTACTTTTACTGTTATATTGTATTTTTGTAATTTTGTCATTTTTCGTATATTTAGCTTCGATTTTTTTTTCTTCATTTTTGGTTCGACGATTTAATTACACAATCATATCTCGAGTCTCGAGTTTCAATCTTTTTATTATATCTGTTGCTTTGGAGACTTAGAAGTTTTCTGACTTCGGTTATGTTAAAAAAACAACCAGATTTAAATATGCATAGTTTCAATTTACAACTTTAACTTAAATATATATATATTTTTTTTACATACAATGTCATTATTTTCATTATCATGTGAAGGTATTGAGTTTTTTGAGTCAAATGAGTTAATATGCTTCGATTTTACAAAACAACCAAAATGGACAAAACCATATAGTTTTAATCCGATGTGTATTGCTTTGATTGATCTATGTATAATTAATGCATGTTCTTCATTTTTTATTAATCTACTTTTTATTTGTTGAGTACATAGATTTTTATGTTAGCAATGATAGTTCTAACTTTTTTCATACCAAAATTGAATCAGGAAGTTGAATTCATATGCATTAGATTTTGTCATATTTCTCATAAAAAATAAATTTATCCATGAAATACATGTCTTCTTGTTATTTTAGTTTGTGCATTTTGTTAAAATGTTCAAGAATTCAATATCTAATATTGTCTTTTATACTCAAGTGAATTGACATGTAATGTCATTTAAATTAAAACATAGTTAAGGTAAATTATTTATCACAAAATTTTCAATTTCAGTAATTATCGTATTATAATGATTTATATTATTTCATTTCACAACATTTTTAGCTGTAATTTTTTTAAAAAAATCATATTTTAATTTCATTCGGATTTATGATATTTTATCGACAAAAATTTGCTTGATTTTTTTTTAATGCAACTACAATGCATGTTCTTCTTCTTATTATTCTTATAACGTAGATATATTCGATCATGTTTTTTTATTTATTATTATAATTTCATATGATGATTCATGTAATTTGAATCAATTTTTTGTCAATCAATACAGATTCATCATCGCGATATTGTATTGTTTTTCTTCATTACTTTCTTTTTTACTCTCATTCGGTTTTGAAACATGATTGTAAATCAAATTTCATACCCGTAAATAATTGGACTATGACGTCGAAGTAAATGTTATTTATTAAAAATAGAAACTATATAAGTAAAAAATTTAATTTGTATTTTTGATTTGTTATATAGATATGTGTTCATTTTTCTCACCATTTATTATTTGCATTTATACACGATAAGATGAACTTCTATAATCTGATTTTAAATAATTGATTTGCATGTTTCGTTTGTGATGATTTATTATTTATTCACTGAAATTTTTATTATTTTGAGACATAATTATCCAACAACTTTGAAGCAAAAATTTATATTATCATTATTTGATTTAGAGTGATGCATAACCTAAAATATAAGACAACATAGACTAGTTTTGAGGTTGTATTGTTTGTCATTTGTCTTGTAAAAGAATAATAATATGGAAATAACATATTTTTTTGTGGAATATATAAATAAATTGAGACGTGAAATAAATGAGAATTGTGTGAGCGTAATATTAGACTGAAAGTTTTTATGATTGTAAATTGTTTGTATGTGTCCAAATGAGATAGCTGAAAACTTATTTAAGTATAAGTTTAGTTCATTTACAAGAAAAATATATGTTTTAACTAAAGAGAACCTTAGATAATCAAACAAGAGACATGACAAATTTTATTTGAAATTTGACAAATTAATTACTAAGAACAATGATATATTGTCAATGGTAGTTAAAGATGTGAAGAAAAAAGTGAGACTTCAAAAAAAAAAATGAAATAAAATGTAGTAAGACCCAAAGTATGAAAACTTAAATAAACAAAATAAGAAGGCCATGAGAAAAAACAAGGTAAATATCGAAGATATTAATCAACTTCAAAACCAATTATGAAAAAACATGAAAATCAGTCGATGAATTTAATCTAAGAAAGAAACATGAAAAATAAAATAAAATTTTAAAAAGATGAAAAAGATATTGAATGATTCAAAATCAAACGAGGAAAAGATTGAAGAAATTAAATCATGGTTGTTTGAAATGATAGGTAAATTGTGAAAAAATATTTGTTATTAAATAATTTGTGAAAAAATTATGCGTCTACATTGATTTGTAAATTTACGGTCAATATTCATAATGCATTCAAGTCCGTTACTCATGTACAATGCACGTTCTTTGCTACTTGTAAATAATAAAATACTAATAATTAACCTATATATTTATATGCTCTTGCATTTATATTGATTTTTATTTTTATTTTCTGAAATTCCAAAAATAAAGATTTGAAATTCAACCTCGGATGTATCTATTTTCCGTAGCTAATTTTCATCACTATTGTAGTTGTTAAGTCCTGTGTTTTTGGTATTGAGTATTATTTTTAAGAATTTTCATATATTCACATATGATTAAAAAAAATTCATTATGATATAAATTTGCACGATTTGCCTCGACAATGAATTTTATTCTTTTCCAAAAATAAAGAAAATATATATTTCATCTCCAGTAAATTTCTCAAAACCTTTTTTTTTTCAAAGCGAAGTTACGCAATATTGAAAACGAAAACCGAACATACCCTATATCTTGAAAGAGACCAGACCCACTGAAGAGGAGTTGTTTGATTTAAGAATAATATTTTAGGTATGGAACCAAGTTGTTTTTCAGTACCGAACCAAGTATTCTGACAGGAAAAATATAATTTTTACGATGTATATTTGTTTTTATATTATTTTGATATTTTATATTGTCAGATCTTAATATTTATCTCATATCTTTTTTATTTTGACAAGTTTAGTCATTTTTCCAACGTGACGTTGATACAACACTTACACGACACGTATCAATACTTCTTATGAAAAAAACACTAAAATTGCCCAAAAATAAAAGATATAAGACCAAGGTTGGAACTGAACAACCTAAAAATAAATATATATTCTCTCCTAAGTCCTGAAGCAACTTTAAACCAATAGGTGCACACAGACAGTTGAAGTAACCTTGGAGTAGAGTACAAGTCTACCATCTGCAAAGTGGCACACAATAGACTGGCATTTCCTCGCACTACACCATTCCGAAACATTTATTCAACACGACATTTCTTGGATCAGGACCGAAACAAAGTTCATGTACAAATTGGAAGGCGATACCTGTTAAACTCCAGCACATTCAGAATTTCATATGGAACATCTTGAACCTTTCCCGTCTTCTCAACATGTGACTCAAGAACATAAACTGTTGAAAATAAGCCAAAGTTCTTTAAGCATGTAAAACACATTGAAAACCATGTAAACCAAAACAAGTCTGACATAGAGCAATAATGTCTTTAAGCATGTAAAACAAATTGAAAACCATGTACTTAAAGAAAAATACGCCAAAGTTCTTTGCTGCTGTAACCAAAGAAGCTTCATCAGGAGATGCAGCTTGATATCGAATCTTCTCAGGAGAATCATCACCTTCAGGAAGCACTGTATGACAAATTGCAAGGCACCTGAAGAATTCCTATACATGGGGAAATAACAATTTTAGATGATCAAAATCTTACGGTTGCAAACGATGAACAGATTATCATGGGTTCTACAAAAGCTACTAAAGGCACGTTTACTTGAACTGTTTCTCAGGCTAAGAAAACAAGCATAGCACAGCACTTGGGTAGTACATGGATCGACCTTTAAATCCTGAAATGTCTATTCAATGATAAATCCAGGCAAAACCAAAACTAATTAAAAGATTGCCTGTATACGAATGAAAACAATGCTCAACATGGATATATAAGCTGTATTTCAACGTTAAAATTTTCCAAATATAGCGCAAGAAACATCCAAAGGCCAACCTCTACAAGTAAGTACAAGAAAGTTGACAAAAATACAAGACATCAGAATTTCTTGTAACCTATGTTAATATAAATGCACAATGTCAATGATAGACTATAGTGATACACTAGAAAAAAGCAGATTCTAAAATATCAAACTTAAAATCAAATGATCACAGAAATGTAACCATCCGATAGAACCAGCTCTTTTGTCTCAATCAGTCAATCATTGTAGGAAGACAGGCAAGCAGCAATATGGACAGAAGTTGCAAACCAGCTATGAGTAAATTTAAATTTACATTTGGTGTAATTATGCTTCTTAGTAATCAATTAAATAACCTACTTTGCATGACTTAGGATTAGGTTCATTCTTCCAAGCACCTCGCATAAGCCACGCATCATCAAAGTTGAAACCCTTTTCATAGGTTGCATTTGATTGCATCAGAATCTGAAAATCATAGAGATCAGTAGTTGAAGACATGGTAAGCTTCAGATTACTTACTTCACCTTCAATGGCAGATAGATTTACCTCAATCTTTTTTCCAGTCCTCTGAGCTGTTCCCATCTCGATTTCACTGACACCAGAACCGTATACCACGCCACAAATAGAACATTTCCATCAAGTTTCTTGTCAGAGTTCCAGTTTTATCAGATAATATATACTCCACCTGTCGAAAGAACGGGCCAAAATGAACCGATCTAGATTTTACCAAGAGAAATTAACAAGCAGCAGAATCCAAAGTACAATTAAATATTCACTAAAACATGAATTCATCATTTAGTTGCCATATTTCAAAATTAAAGAAAGTGATTAACAAAATTTCCTCTGCAAAGGGAAAGAGGTAATCAAGGAAAAACTCTACCTGCCCAAGATCTTCATTTAAATTAGATGTCTGTGCCAACGCAGGGGTATTGCTCTCGGCATGGTACATATGCAAGTCATTGTTGATAAATTGAGTGGACTGAATAAATTTAGTCATCTGAAAACAAAAGCAAGTCACTGAACATTAATGAAAAGATGATACCGAAAACAGAGCAGAGGAAACTAGTGAGTGCCCTACCTCGACGGAAACATATAGAGAGAAGGGAATGATAGGTTAATAGAGAGTAATCAGGGTAAAAAAAGTCAATACAGCAACCATGATACATTTATAAAAAACATGTATCAAAACTAGACAAGTGAAAAAACAGATTTCTCTCTTCACCACAAAGTTGTTGTTAGGATCAAACCGCTTCTCCGAGCAGTCAAACCACAAACCTGCCTATTGCTTTAAAAAACACATGCAGAAGAGAAAGCAAAACAGAGTAAGTATAAGCTTGTCAAGTTTCTTTTTCAATGGGCTTCTTTTGGATGGAGTTTTCATGGAATTCATCACAACCTCAAACATACAATGGCCATGATTGAAATGCGAACGGATACAAAAATGTGGAAGGACAAGATTGAATGCACGACAATTAGATTAAGACAACACACATATAAACTCTGAGACATATCAAATATCACTTCAATAAAACTTAACAATCATCCATTGTTATTTCTATGTTAACGAAATGCCATCGGCAAAAGGCCATTCCAAGTAGCATTTGTCAGAAATGAAAAACAACTCAACTAGATAAATGAAAAGCAAATATATGAGAGCAATTTGTACAACACAGGTAAATTGAGGTACTTTTGTCTCATGCCCGGTAAATATGACTGCACCAGCAATGTATTCGGTGTTTCTGAGATTACTTCCCTGGAGACATGTAAAACATGAGTTAACATATGATGCAACAAAATAAAAGAAGGAACAAACAAGGAATAAAGAACAAATTGAAATCTAGAATATAGTCATTAGAAAGTGATAGAAATCAAAAAAAATATTTCTGGAATCTCACATATTATTAGAATTATATCATTGATGTGATTTTATTGTGATTTAGTTTTGGAAAGATTTCCACACACACACACACACACACATCTACATTTTCATCACATATATTCTGAAATCAGATGCACTCTTCTTAAAATATAGCCATTCCAGCATGCTCTATATCTCTCTTCTTTTAACATAGAATTAATGCAGCAAACAGCTAGAGCAAATCACACAAAATTAAACTAAAATAATAAGAAGAAAAACAACAAAATTAAGGGTTGAGCTCAACTCAAAAACTGTTACAAAACAAAGCAAAATTACAGATAGCCATAGGCAGAAGATATTGATCTGATAGCATACCCGCAATAAAATTTGATTAGGACTGACAAGGTTTGTGTATTAATAATCATGTTTATGGTAAAAGTGTACAGCGAATTATTGGGTTGCTTACATTGTATTTCGCCTGCATTTAAAATGTAGATTCGATCAGAATATAAAGGAGATGCAACAAGAGATTATATATGTAGTCCTGTCCTATAATTTTTTACGTAACATCCAAGATTTAACAGGTTTTGGTACACCACAACTATCTGGCTCAGAAATTATTACACCAACAACCTAGACCCCATCAGGATTTGTGCTGGCAAGGAATAGAATACCAGCTGGAAAGGATTCATGTTGTTTTACCTGCAACCGGAAAACAGTCAATCATCCAACTTTCATGCAAAATCCAACAAGAATAGTTATGCATGTGGGATAGAATGATTAATTCAGCAGTCTAAAATATTGAAGTTGTAGAAAGGGTATCATGGTCATGAATCTTAAACAGTGAGCAATCTTAAGTTCATTGTCTAAGAATTTGAGCAGATTCATTTATACAAACAATGGGTGAACTGTTTCGAAAAAGCCTAATAGCAGCAACTAAACAGCTATATTCCCTCGTGTAATCTAAATTGCCGTAACTCACTCAACAGCAGCCCCAGCGTATCTCCATCTACTGATGCAAATTACAAACCCTGATGTCGGTAATCCATTATCCAAAATGGCACCTCATAGAAGTTTCTGGCAATACTACTTTCATATAGATAAGACAGGAGATTCACCAAGCTTACCACCAAGATAACAGAAATAACATTCAAAGCCAATGAAATCATTATAGACAGTTCAGAATAGACAGTAAGGCACAAAAAACGAGAAGAGATACAATAGAATTTAAACTACTCCGACAACATCTCCAATTTGTAGCTTCTTCCATGGGATGCATAAACTTGCAATACTTCTGTTGCAACACTTCTATGCATCTCCAACTTGTAAATTCTTGTATCTCTCGTTAAGGAAGCACAAGGCTTAGCGGAAGCACATTTGTTATTGAACTTACACGACTGCATGGGAACAAAGAATTCATAAATGTGTCTACATTTAACAGGCATGTATCGAGATCCGTGATCAGAAGACCAGTTACCTAACTCCCATGTCACTATGCATACAGACTCCAGAATTCTAAAGTTTCAGCTACTAATCAAACAAATAAAGAACCAATGCACATATCATAGAAGTAGAGATACTCGGTATTTTTAGGTATTGAACAGGATACATATCAGAAGAGCTTTCAAACTTACACATGAGTGTAGGCAAAGTCACTCCTCTGCAGTCGTCTATAAGAACCAAGGTGATTCATTCCCATACAACTTTTCTAACCCAGAGTTGAAAACATCCGATAGACTCGAAGAATAAACACTTGTAGCTATATCACAACCGAGTATAACCAATCACTTCTACACAGCATGAACATACATAAATTCGATATCAACTTACAGAAGGAAAAAAAATTGTCAACACATTGCCACCATTCATTCCCGAAGTTGCAGAACAAAGAAATCATACATATATGATATACCAAATGAAAATTAAAAAATTATAATGATAAAAATACTCAAATTGTTCCATCTTTATTGAGTCCCTCACTAAGCTAAACTACTATTGAGGTGACATACCTGACTGGGGTACATGACAAGATTGATATCATGAGAAAGTAGAGATTAGCCACCCTGTTAGCAGAAATTAAAAAAGGGAATATCAGGTAAAACCAGTTAGAAAAACTGACATCGTACACACAAAATTTCGCAAAAATAGGTCTCATATTTCTAGGTCAGCTATGGTCTTTCACTGACTAGGGTTCATAAATCCTAAAAGCCAACTGGTTACATTCGTCTATAAGTCTTATAACACTCACTCTTCTACCTAAAATGCAACAAATACAAGTGATTAGTTGAATTGACTTTTTCAACAGTTTAAGAAACCCAGAATTCAAACCTTCTCTTGCACATATATCTCAAAATAATAATTTTATCATTCTGTTAACGGTTATCCGTAGATGACAACGTAAAATTGGCAAGTTAGACAACTAGTTTAATCTAAATTCTTCTCCCAGATATTTTTCTGATGATAGCAACAGATCAGAGAATATTCCTCAAGGATGACAACTCCGGCAACTATGCAAAGCCCTAAGATACCATCAATATTCACATTGTATTCATCATATTTAGGTTACCTATCTGCTCAAATAACCCCTTTGGTAAAAATGTCAAAAACACACCGAATTACCCTGATAAAACAATTATGGCACTAATCAGACAATGAAATTTGAGAAACCTTTTTTCATCGAATGAAATGGATTTACTGACCGAAAATTCTAAAAAAACAAACGAAGAATTTCAAATATTACGAAAATGATTAACTCAAGCTGTATAATGGACTCCTGTAGCAACTACTTGTACTCGTCCTCGTTTTACGAAAATGATTAACTTAAGTAGTTATAAAATTCATTGTAAGCCTATTATAAATTCATTTTAAATATGTGGGACAAGGAATATCAAAGTTAAAGTAGCACGTGTTATGCAAAAATGAAATTTCAGAACTTGAGTAGCAACGACCAGATCCCTTCGCCTGTCGGTAAGAGAATGCATTAAATGCATTATTCAATGAATGAGGAAAAGGCAAAGTCACGTGGGAATAAATGAGAAGACGTGTATGGAAATTTCACGGAAATTTGAAGAGGAGAAAACGTGTTTTTATACGCGTTTTCACACTGACAGAGGCTCTATAAATAGAGCTCCCCCCTTCATTCTCAAATCATCTCTTCTTCGAGTTTTCTCTCATCTTATAAGTATTTGAGTGCNTCAAGTGGGACCAACAAGTGGTATCAGAGCCGTGGTTTAAAATTTCTTAAAAATTCTGAGTATGCTCTGTGGTTGCAACCTAGACTGATCTTCCGCATCAGAAAATATTTTTTGAGATTTTTTATTTAAGGCGGGATTATTTTATCCAGTCTACTAAAATTGTTGTAGACATAATGACGGGAAGGTACGAGATAGCAAAGTTCAACGGAAGCAATTTTATGCTGTGGAAAATAAAGATACAAGCAGTTTTAAGAAAGGAGAATTGTTTGACGGCTATTGGAGATAGACCGGTGGAGATTACGGATGATGGAAAGTGGAATGAGATGAACGACAACGCTGTTGCCAATTTACAATTGGCTATAACAGACGAAGTATTGTCAAGTATCTATGAGATAAAAACAGCAAAAGTTATCTGGGATATTCTGACAAATATGTACGAGGTCAAGTCGCTACACAACATGATTTTCCTAAAGAGAAGACTTTATACTCTTCGGATGACGGAATCCTCATCGATGACCGACCATATCAACACACTAAATACTCTATTTGCCCAACTCACTTCCATGTGGCATAAAATAGGGGAAAATGAACGTGCGGAGCTTTTACTTCAAATTCTACCAGATTCATATGATCAACTCATCATTAACATTACCAACAATATTCTTATGGGCTTTCTAAAATTCGACGATGTCTTAACTGCGGTTCTCGGAGAAGAAAGTCGGCGCAAGGATAAGGAAGATAGGTTGGTAATCTCGAAGCAGGCAGATGCTTTACCGATGATAAGAGGAAAATTCATGGACCGTGACTCCAGTGGGAGCCAAAGACGAGGTAGATCAAAATCGAGAAGTAAGAAGAAAAATATTTACTGCTTTAAATGTGGCGGTAAAGGGCACTTCAAGAAATAGTGTATGAGTATCGACAAGAGTTCTCAAGGAAATGTGGCCAGTACGTCAGGCAGTGGTGAAATTTTATTCAGCAAAGCAGCAACTGTTGCAGAAGGCAGACACAAATTTTGCGACACATGGATTATGGACTCAGGAGCGACGTGGCACATGACGTCTCGGAGAGACTGGTTTGATCATTATGAACCAGTCTCAGGAGGATCTGTATTCATGGGAAATGATCATGCCTTGGAATCGCTGGGGTTGGTACTATCAAAATTAAAATGTTTGATGGCACCATTCGCACCATACAGGAGGTACGACATGTGAAAGGACTGACGAAAAATCTTTTGTCCTTGGGGCAATTGGATGACATCGGGTGCAATACTTTTGGAAGAAACACACAAAGAGGCAGAACTAGTTGTTGCATCAATAGGTTCAGGAGAAGAATTAACAGTGATATGGCATAGAAAGCTCGGGCATATGTCAGAACGGGGGTTGAAAAAACTCTCAGAGCGGAAGCTGTTGCCGAGACTTACATAAGTGTCACTACCCTTTTGTGAGCATTGTGTTACCAGTAAACAACACAGATTAAAATTTGGCACTTCTACTGCCAGGAGTAAAAGCATATTGGAGCTGATTCATTTGAATGTTTGGCAAGCACCGGTTGTATCCCTAGGAGGAGCGAGATACTTTGTCTCGTGCATTGATGATTTCTCTAGGAGATGTTGGGTGTATCCAATCAAGAAGAAATCAGATGTTTTTCAGATCTTCAAAGATTTCAAAGCGCGGGTTGAACTTGATTCTGAGAAGAAAATCAAGTGTCTGAGGACTGACAATGGAGGAGAATATACCAGTGACGAGTTTGATGCATATTGTCAACATGCAGGCATCAAAAGACATTCACAACGGCTTACACACCTCAACATAATAAAGTGGCGGAGCGGATGAACATGACTTTGTTGGACAGAACAAGAGCTATGTTGAGGATTGCGGGTCTAGACAAGTCATTTTGGGCGGAAGCAGTCAAAACCGCTTGTTATATTATCAATCGTTCTCCTTCAGTGGCGATTGATCTGGAGACTCCGATGGAGATGTGGACTGGGAAGCCAACAGATTATTCTCATTTGCATACATTTGGAAGTCCTGTGTACGTTCTGTACAATGAGCAAGAAAGATCGAAGTTAGATTCGAAATCCAGAAAATGCATCTTCTTGGGTTATGCTGATGGAGTAAAGGGGTTTCACTTGTGGGATCCTACTGTTCACAAGCTTATCATTAGCAGGGATGTTATCTTCGAGGAAGATAAAGTAAAGGGAGACAAAGGCACACCGAATTCAGAAACTACTATATTTCAGGTGGAAAATAAGATGGACAAAGGTCAAGTTTATTGTGAAGCAGTACCAGAGCACGAAGAACAAGAACATGTTGAGTCTGAAGTCTCCAATGTGAGGCAGTCAACTCGAGACAGAAAACCACCAGGTTGGCTTTCAGATTATGTCACTGAAAGCAATATTGCATATTGTCTATTATCAGAGGATGGTGAGCCATCGAGTTTCCACGAGGCTACTCAAAGCTCAGATGTATCATTATGGACGATAGCAATGCAAGAAGAGTTGGAGGCATTAGACAAGAATAAAACTTGGGATCTTGTTACACTACCACGAGGGAGGAAAGCCATTGGAAACAGATGAGTCTATAAGATCAAGCGTGATGGCAATAACCAAGTAGAGCGGTATCGTGCTAGATAAGTGGTAAAAGGGTATGCTCAGAAAGAAGGCAATGACTTCAATGAGATATTTTCTCCTGTGGTTCGGCTTACAACAGTCAGAGTGGTGCTGACATTGTGTGCGGTGTTTGACCTACATCTAGAACAGCTAGATGTGAAAACGGCGTTTCTTCATCTATATGCTCCAACCAAAAGGTTTTGCGGAAAAAGGCAAAGAGAATTTGGTTTGCAGGTTGAACAAATCTCTGTACGGTCTCAAACAAGCGCCGAGGTGTTGGTACAAGAGATTTGATTCCTATATCATGAGCCTTGGATACAACAGACTGAGTGCAGACCCTTGTACGTATTTCAAGAGGTCTGGAGATGATTATATCATTTTGCTGTTGTATGTGGACGACATGTTGGTAGCAGGTCCCAACAAAGATCAGGTCCAAGGATTGAAGGCACGGTTGGCTAGGGAATTTGATATGAAGGACTTGGGACCAGCAAACAAGGTTCTAGGGATGCAAGTTCACCGAGACAGAAGTAACAGAAAGATTTGGCTTTCCCAGAAAAATTATTTGAAGAAAGTCTTGCAACGCTTCAACATGCAAGATAATAAGCCAATTTCGACCCCTCTTCCTGTTAACTTCAAGTTATCCTCCGAGATGTGTCCTAGCAGTGAAGCAGAGAGAATGAAGATGTCTCGAGTACCATATGCATCAGCAGTGGGAAGTTTGATGTTCGCTATGATCTGTACAAGACCGGACATTGCTCAAGTAGTGGGAGCAGTTAGTCGGTATATGGTGAATCCTGGAAGAGAGCATTGGAGCAATGTTAAGAGGATCCTTAGATACATTAAGGGTACCTCGAATGCTACATTATGTTATGGAGGATCAGATTTTACACTCAGGGGCTATGTCGATTCAGATTATGCAGATGATCCTGATAAGAGGAAATCTACTACTGGTTATGTATTTACACTTGCAGGAGGAGCAGTAAGCTGGGTTTCAAAACTGCAGACAGTTGTGGCGTTATCTACAACAGAGACAGAATATATGACAGCTACTCAAGCTTGCAAGGAGGCAATATGGATTAAAAAGTTATTGGAGGAGATCGGGCACAAACAAAAGAATGTTCCTTTGTTTTGTGACAGTCAGAGTGCCTCGCACATTGCAAGGAATCCAGCTTTTCATTCCAGGACTAAACACATTGGAGTCCAATTTCACTTTGTGCGGGAAGTAGTAGAGGAAGGAGGCGTGGATATGCAGAAGATCCATAAGAAAGATAACATAGCTGATTTTCTGACCAAGCCAGTGAACACTGATAAGTTTGAGTGGTGTAGATCCTCAAAAGGCCTAGTAGAAATGTAAGCAGCAGAGAATGGCAAGATTGAAAGGATATGTGGAGATGTGTTTAATTCTCAATCAAATCTCCAAGTGGGAGAAATGTCGGTAAGAGAATGCATTAAATGCATTATTCAATGAATGAGGAAAAGGCAAAGTCACGTGGGAATAAATGAAAAGACGTGTATGGAAATTTCACGGAAATTTGAAGAGGAGAAAACGTGTTTTTATACGCGTTTTCACACTGACAGAGACTCTATAAATAGAGCTCCCCCTTCATTCTCAAATCATCCCTTCTTCGAGTTTTCTCTCATCTTATAAGCATTTGAGTGCTTAGTTCTATAATATTTGTGAGGTGTTTGTTCTCCTGTATTAAGAGAGTGTGTGTTCTCTTTGGAAACACAGTGAGTGAGTTGTACACCACAAAATATTATAGTGGAAATTCTTTTCATCTTGCCCGTGGTTTTTACCCTAATAATTTTTAGGGGTTTTCCACGTAAATCTCGGTGTCCAGTTTATTCTTTATTTTCGGGTTTATTATCTCAAATTACCGTAAGTGGGACCAAATTATTGAGAAATATAAAGCTACTGGAAGCCATGTGGCATGGATTTAATATTATATTTTCACTGAGAATTTTTCTTCCTTTTTAAAATGGAACAGAAGCCTTCATGATGTTAAACCAGGTGATATGAATGCTTGCCGTCATTGGAGCAAACATTTAATCAAACGAGTAACTCAGACCAATACTTCAACAACCGAGAGTTGGTCTGAATTCCTCCGCACGGTGTTATAAACCTGTTGAGATCGGAACTTGAGACTGAACTATGTTCTAAAGTCTAGCTCTAAATTTTCCAGAATAAATTGGTAAAATTTTCACTTTTGATTGCATATGATTAATGTATTTTACATCAAGTTTACTTTTGAAAAAAAAGCTTTATGATGATATAATAGATGTTATGATGATGATACAATAGATGTTATAAGTTCGACATGTACAATTTTGTATTCATCATGATTATATTAGTTAGATAGTTTTAACATTTAGATTGAGAATAAAACTTTGTCCACTAGATAATTTTTTTTTGTCTATACCCCAGCATCCGTTAATATCTTACAAACTTCACGTTTCATTGTTCATTCCTGAAACGAAAGGTCGTGTGCTAGATGAAGCTGAGAGTTAAGCACAATCTTGATCTTAAGAAAATCCAACTGCGCGTGTGAACTCCTCGAAGACCAAATAGTACGGAAAAATTAAACCAAAAGGAAGTAACACAAAATATCAAATTAAAATAGTAGGTAACAACAACCTTTATTTTGTGAATTATGTAGCATTCATATCAAATTAAAATCGTAGGATTTTTCTTAAAAAAACTAAGAATATTATTAATATAATATACACGTTTTAGAAGAAACTAAATACACCACAAGTCATTTTAGTCATCGTTTGATTTGTTGGATAAGATAATTTATTAATATATTTGAATAATATGATTATTTATAATTTTAATCATTTGCAGAACGTGAGCTAAATATTAAATAAAATAAATATGTATAATTAATTAATTTCTCCCCTTTCACAACAAATGAAGCCTTGTGAAAATAAGGATGTTGTCCACTAGATAAATTTATTTGTCTAGATCCCTCCATCCGTTAATATCTTACAAACTTCATGTTTCATTTTTCATTCCTGAAACGAAAGGTCGTTTGCTAGATGAAGCTTGGAGAGTTAAGCACAAATCTTGATCTTAACAAAATCCAACTTTGCGTGTGGACTCCTCGGAGACCAAATAGCATGGGAAAATTAAACCAAAAGGAAGTAACGCAAAATATCAAATTAAAATAGTAGGTAACAACAACTTTTATTTTGTGATTTATGTAGCATTCATATCAAATTAAAATCTTAGGATTTTTCTTAAGAAAACTAAGAATATTATTTATATAATATACACGTTTTATAAGAAACTAAATATACCACACGCCATTCTAGTCATCGTTTGATTTGTTGGATGAGATAATTCATTAATATATTTGAATAATACGATGATTTATAACTTTAATCATTTGCAAAACGTGAGCTAAATATTAAATAAAATAAATATGTATAATTAATTAATTTCTCCCCTTTCACAACAAATGAGGCCTTGTGAAAATAAGGATGTTGACTATGTAACAACCCATCCACAATTTTATGCTATAAAATTTGAAATCTCTAATTAGGCTTTCAATTTTACTGTGTTTTCTTTCATCAGAATAAGAATATTTCTTAAAATGTGTAAGATGTAAACAATGACTCGAAAGTGCAGTTACATCATTAGCAAATTTGAAGATATTCAATTCTTTTTTTATTAGCAAAAAACAAAATCGGGGGAAATATAAATTCCAAAAGAAAATATGATATATCGATGGCGATGAAATCAGTCGTTTCTATTTTTCGTTATACATTGGATAAACTCACGAGTTAATTCAGTAGTCTGCAAATCACGTTAATCAAGTAAACTCGACCACTTATGATTTATATATCACAATTACGTTTTTGAAGTAACAAAATTAAAATTCTCATTCAGAATCTAATGTGATAATTAGTTTTTAAAAAATCCAATGTGATCATTAGTAAAAGAGTTGATTTTATTATAATTATCAAAACATACAACTGATTATTCAATCTTTCAAATCGAATGTGCGACGATCCATCGCAAACTATTCGTCAAAAATTATTGTTTGATGCAACAATATAAGTTAACTCATATTTTCTTAAAATAATATAATATTAAAAATCATCATCAATGAAATAATAAATATCTGACCTTTACCACAACTATGAAAATGGTTGCTCTAAATGATCATTTTTGTACTATGAAGGAATACTATTTTTTCCCCTTTTTTGACATCATGTAATAGGAATACCCAGGGATGATATGTCGTACTATATCGTATCGTATCGAAAATTATATATAGTATATTGTATCAAAAATTATAGTATAAGTAAATTCATACCGATATCGTAATTACATATAACTAGCTGTATACCGAGATTTCGGTACGGTATCTATATATAATATTTTATATCGAAAAAAACATTACATTTTTTAAATTTTATAAATTTATTGTTTTAAAATATTATATATTTTAAAATTTTTATATATTTTTCGGTATTCAAGTATATATCAAAATTTTCAAATTACATCTGTTATCGTATCGAAAAATTAGATATTGTTACCGTATCGTATCGAAATTTTCGATATACCGAAAATTCAATAAATCAAGAATTTTTTCGATACAATAATATCGATATATGAAAATTCAATTTTTTTTTTCCACTCCTAAAAAATAGTTATTTGGTCAATGGAAATGGATATATTTTAGGCGAGAAAATTGTCAAATATCTTAATTATGTCTCGAAAAACTTTGCCTGTCTTGGATCTAACTTCAAGACGTAACACACACACACACTTGGATAAATTAAAGTTCCCCTTTTTCTTGGAAATGGACTAAAAATAAAATCACGGGCTTCAAAAATTACTGATTCTATAGTAGGGATAGTGATATTTTCCAATTTTCACTTGAGAATAAAAAGTGGTTTAAGTTTTTCGCCTGACCTCTGATGTCCAGCCTTAACTTGTTGATATGTCAAACACTCGGACACATGACGCAAGATGTTTCGTTTCATGCCCGACAACCAATATAATAATTGTAGATTCTTTTATATATTCGTGATTTTAGGATGAATGAAATACGACGTATCGTGAACTTTCTTCATAGTAACCTTTCGCAGTGAAAAACTTTGTCTATCTTGGCTCTAAGTTCAAGAGGTAACACACACAAACTTGGATAAATTAAAGTTCCCTTTTTTCTTGGAAAATGGACTAAAAATAAAATCACCGGCTTCACAAGTTACTGATAATTCTATAGCAGGTCTAGCTACCATCCAAATTCGTAGGGCAATGCACGTAGAACAACAATTAAATTTTCTTGATTTTGGAAGTCAACAACAATTACTTCAATTCACCGATCATACGTCATTGATTTTTTTTAAAAAAAAAAAAAATCACGGCACAAAAATTAAAATGTAAAACAACGAAATCACTAAATAAAAACTGGGATGGAATCATAATGTCAACTTCCATTTTTAGTTGAAGAGTGAGTTTGAAAACATAAGGAGACGACGATGCCATTCGTAGGACTATAGAAGAGTCATCTCTGGATGTGTGAATGACGAGAAAGTACCAACAAAGGGTTGTTGAGGTAGGGGACGAAGAATTCTCATATTACATAAGTTGTAGATTTAAAAGAAAACATTTAAATAAAATCCAGTATTTTTGAATGATTTTATTTAAGAAAAAGAAGTGATTTTAATTTTTGGATAAACGTTAAAAATTGTTTTTTGTTTTAATTTTAAAAAGAATTAGAAATTAAAAAACCATAAATTTTAGCTTTAAAAAATAGTTTTTAAATTTTTTTAAACGAATTTTATAACCAAACAGTATAATTTTTTTTAAAAAAAAAAACCATAATTTTTTTTTAAAAAAAAACCATAGTTTTTTTTAATGAAACGGACAGATTTGGATCCTCTGCACGACACTCGGTGCTGTGCTCTTTTTACACGAGATGATCAGCTAATCATCTCATTTCATATGACAATTCTTCAAATTTATCTGACATTGTATGAGGTCTATCAGACGATCAACTAATCTCGATCGTGTAAAAAGTACACATCACTATGTACTGTATTTTCAGGCACAAGATTCAAATCCGAAACGGACTTGAAACCTTTAAATAAACAGTAGCCCCAAATGACTAAACTGGTGAGTCGAGACCAAAACATTAAAATCATCATATGGAAATCAGAAGCAGACCAGCGAAAGCGAAAACTCAACGATACCTCAGATTTCCGACACGTGTCAGGACTCATTTTTTTCCCACTATCTTTTTGGCTGAATTAATTTCTACGTCATTCACAAATCTTGGTGGACTGGATCCGATTGAATCCGGCTGATTGTTTTCTGTATATTTTATTTTTCGGCCGACTTGGCTCTGAAAATCCACATACAGCCTTACACTGACGTGCATCTATTTGTGTCAGTTTATTCGTGCATCTCTGTGGATTTTGAATAAATTAATGGCAAATATATTGTAACAAAGAGATCCGGGAAGCAGGAGAGGAGTATGGTTGGAGGGGTTCTCGTCTTTCTCACGCTTCCTCTCTCTAAAATGTTTTCTTTTCTCTCTCTCTAGACTATTGATGCCGATATTTTATCATACAAAGAAGAGAGAGGCGAATGCATGATCACTTCGGATTTCGATCGAACTAGCCACTGATCGTTTCTTGAAGGCTGATTTTCTTGGAAGAATCTCTTCCCTTTGCCGACAAAAGAAAGAGATGGGGGCATGCGTCTCTCTGCAGGATAATTGCGTGGGAACCAAATTTGGAGGCTCGAGAAAGAAGAATTATAGAAGGAGAAGCAAGGCTTTGAAGAGAGGAGATGAATCGTCGGATAGAGTTGAAAAGATTCCAACTTTACCAGTGGATCGTCCTTTCAATAGTCCCACTTTTCATGGTTCAGGCTCTTTCCTCGTATTACTTTGTGTGTAACATTGATAGAAAATGGGAAAATTTATGTTTGTGAATCATTTCTTGCGTATTGAAGCTCTAAATTTCGTCATGGCACATTTCAGAAGTAACTGTAGATAAGTTCTTGGAGAAGAGTGTTACCGAGACAGTAAAACTGTTGTCTTAGGTGTTATCTTCTGTTCAAAGTAGACTTTATAAGGGGATCAATGTTTGATTTAATTTGACAAATAGGCCTATTTAATGATTTATTGAGTTCTGAAATGATAATAAGATTTTGGGTTAAGATTTTTTTATGCATCATCTAATTGGGAATTCCAGGAAGTGTGGAGGAAACATGGTTTGATTCTTATGCATTACTGGAATCGGACTGGAGCGACGAAGATTTTCAGAGTGTTCCTGATGGTATTTTTAATAATTTCGTTTTTCTTCCAACTGCTAGTGAGTATATCTTGCTAATCATACAGTTATAATCTGTTGTTCTATTTCTACAGATGCGCTCTCTCTAAGCGGCGTTGATGAAGGAGATTCATCTAGGGAAAATTCTGCTCGAAATTTGGAGAGTGGAGCTGCTGAAACTTCACTTCCTCAAATTGATTCTGATATCCGAGGGAAATCTGATGAACCTGTGAACGACACGCAGCATGTGTTTCTTGATGAAATATCATACTTCGATGGAGAAAATACTCGAGGGGATGATAGTTTGTTGGATAACTGTGGAATTCTTCCTGGCAACTGTTTGCCTTGTCTGGCTTTAACCGTTCCGTCAGTTGCAAAAAGAAGATCTGGAAGCTCTAGCCCACCTCCCGCTTCAAGGAAAAAGATTGCATTGAAACTCTCACTCAAATGGAAGGATGGAAATCCTGCTGCCAATTTACGTGAGCATAGATGAATCTTTTTTATGCCGGTCAATATGGCACAAATATTAAGATTCGGATAATGGGATTTAGTTATTACATTTATGTGTCATTTTATCATGGTATACAAACTTGCTCAAGTTTCATGAATTCTGGTAAATCCTACATTTCGCATATGGAGTTGAAGGCATGAATATATTTTGGTTTATGCATTGCAGTCTCTTCGAAAGTGCTGCTACGCCAACCTATAGCCGGTTCCCAAGTACCGTTTTGTCCCTTGGAGAAGAGAGTGCCGGACAGTTGGTCAGATATTGATCCAGGGACTTTCAAGATTCGGGGAGTCAATTATTTCAAGTAATTAACTCTACTCCTTTTCTTTACCTCTGTTGTAAAAGCACGGTCTACTTGTGAATGTGGTTTCGTCTTCTATATCCATATTCATATGTCCGTTTCATGTGTAGGGATAAAAAGAAGGAGCTTGCTTCAAATTGTGCTGCGTATTATCCTTTCGGTCTTGATGTATTTTTATCCCAGAGAAAAATCGATCACATTGCTCAGTTTGTGGATCTTCCTGTCATGGCTTCTTCAGGAAAACTTCCACCCATTCTCGTTTTAAACGTTCAGGTACCAAAAATACCCAAAGTAGACCAGAAAGGTGCTTGTATGCTGTAGCAGATTATAAGGCAACAGCTTTTGTTTGACCATGTGAAATGATGTGATACCTTGCAGTTGATTCCAACAACTTATTTTGTGATCCTGTACGATGAAGAAACCAGCTGATTTGGTTTTTTTTATCATTATCCTGATATCATATTGTTTTTCTTGTTTGACAGATTCCATTATATCCCGCATCAATTTTTCAGGGCGAAACAGATGGGGAAGGAATAAGTTTTGTATTATATTTTAAGCTTTCTGATAGATTTGCCAAGGAAATTCCACCCCATTTTCAAGAAAATATTCAGGTTAGTGATTGATGAATTTAATTCCAAGGTTTTTGCTCTATTTTAACATGGATGATTGTTCGTCACATGCGCAAAGAATTCAAATCAACAGGGTTCGATTGTATTTTTCATTTGTATATAAATATATGAACGTCTGATTCACAGAGGCTAATTGACGATGAAGTAGAAAAAGTTAAAGGTTTCCGAGGAGACACAAATACACCCTTCAGAGAAAGGTTAAAGATATTGGGTCGTGTAGCAAATATAGACGACCTTCCTCTAAGCACAGCAGAAAGGAAGCTCATGCACGCCTACAACGAGAAACCCGTTCTTTCACGTCCTCAACATGAATTCTACTCCGTAAGTATGAGCCTCATATTAATCAAACCCGAGTCGATTTCAAATTTTAAAGTTGTTTATCATCGTTCTTTTCAGGGTGAAAGTTATTTTGAAATCGATCTAGACATGCACCGATTCAGCTACATTTCAAGAAAGGGATTCGAAACTTTCATAGATAGACTCAAGCTGTGTGTCTTGGATTTTGGATTAACAATTCAGGCAAGTTTAAATCTTCCTGTTAGCAATCAAATGAAACAATATATACTCCAAATGCATGCATGTTAATATGTGCTTGACAGGGTAACAAGGCTGAAGAGTTGCCGGAACAAATATTGTGTTGCATGCGGTTAAATGAAATTGATTATTCGAATTATCAGCGACTCGAGTTCTTCTGAAGAAGCCGTGAACACTTGTAATATCTGAGAAATTGATGATAAAGTGAAATTTTTGGAGTTGGAAGTGGTCTTTTTGTTTCCTTTCGACTCTTATCTATTTATGGTTCGCTAACATCTATTTGAACTCAAATGTGACATTCTAAGACCTTTTGTAAGATTTCCCGGGTCTCCGTGGGGGGAGAAACACTCGGACCATATACGTATTTGCATATTTCTTCAAATTTAGCTATGCCTTGCTGATGTTTTCAGGCAGTAGACCTTCAAGTTTACAGTGCCACACAGAGTTTTCTGCGCGTTGGGTGTTGAAATTTGATAAGTAGGCAATGGTGCAGTCGTAAATTTACTAATCCATTTCACAAGATTCCATACATCCGTCGAAATAATCGATGAACTCAATCACACCAACATTTTCTTGAATAACTAAAACATCTAGCGAACTCATGTTTCATACTTCTATGAGAATAAACAGAGGACACCGATCCTGCTGATTCCGAGGCCGTGGGACTACTCATATCGCGATCCGTGTTTCCGAAATTTGCTTTCCCAGATAACATTTCTATTGCGATTTGAGCAGCATCAGCAAACCATTCATCCTCTGGTAGCTCGCTGCCAAAAATTGCGAAGTTTTCAATTTTCCCCTCATCTCCTAAAATGTTATTTTCCCAGATAACTTTTTTATTGCGATTTGAGCAGCATCAGCAAACCATTTATTAATATGTTATCAAATGTTGATAGCAAGTAAAATAAATACACAAGAAAAATAATCAAAATCCCCTCATCTCCTAAAAGTAAATTTTCGGCCACACCTTTAGTTTCACAAGGAAATTTCACCCTTCCACTACGCAGTGCCGCAACGCCACCGAATTTGTAAAATTCAGACAATCCAAATCTCGACTCAAATTTCGTTTAGATCTCTAGTGCGATCGATACGAGGAATCTAGTCTTTGATCATAAACCTTATTTGACGATCAAAGAAGAAAGATCCGTTCATAGGATTTACACGAAGGCTCAACTCCGTTAATCCCGAACTGGTTAGGTATCCAACGTTAAATACGCAAAGGTAAACAGATCTAAACATCATATGAACGCTTTTTTTATCAAAAGACGTCCAATGAACGCTTTGGACATCGAAACAAAAATATTTTATACTTCCGCAAGGTGCGAGAAAACGGTACTCCAACAGTGGTATCATAACCCAAATTTTTCTTTCATATGATTTGTTGTTTAAATCGTGTTGAATAAATTGTTTCTAACAGTATAAAAAATCGAAATCGCATACCACGAAAGTTTTTTTTTAAAAAAATAAATACTTTCGCGCTTTGCACGGAATAGTTTCGGACAGAGCACGAACGTGCACGGATGGGCAGCCGCTGCAAATCTGGGCAGCAGATCCGTTTTTAAGTAATTGTTTTTAATTTCAAGGTTATATCAGGCACCGGGCAAGGAAAAAAAGGGGTGCCGAGATGGTCTCTGGCAGTCCTTGGTCCATGAGTTCGAAAAGTTCGGGCCCGAGTGCAATTTTATGATTATTAAAAAATTATGGGTCAAAATTGATATTTTATGAAAGTTGGATAATTTTGTTTGTCAATTTTAATTATATGACCAAGATTTGTATCTTTGATACATCGACACAGTCTAATCATCGATTGGGATTATAATGATTTCACTATTATTTATTTAAAAAATTTAGAATTTACTAATAAAATAATAACATTTATTATTAGCGGTGACTACTCTCTGTACTTGGTTCTCATGAAATATTATAGAGGTTATATATATAATATTTCTAAGTGACCACCTAATTAAATAAATAAGGTGAACGCAGATAAACATCACTAGTCTGAGGCTGGCACACTAAGCTTCGCTTCTGCTAACTTTTGATTGTTTTTGCGACCACATTATTCTCTATTGCGTTTTGGTGAACAAAATGAAATTTGGAAGCGATATTGGCCGCAAGAGCAGTTCAAATGCTAAATACATGAGAGGAATTATTAAAACTGGAGAAAATATATTTCCTTTCTACGCAAGTACCATTATTCTTTCTGAATAACAAAGAGACAATTCCTATGTGTGGAGTACACAATGTATTACAACAATCTTCATTCTAGCGTTCATATCAGACAATACAAAAATATAAAAAAGAGTAATCAATTTTTTCTGGCAGATTTGTGCTCAAATTTTATTTATATCCTTAATTTCCAATTATGGCTTAGCAACCCATGATTTTATCCGACTTGATCCTTGCAGGCTTCTCCACTACCGTGCCATCATTTCCTGCTAGCGCTCGGTATTTGTCCTTTCTTGTAAAACTGGTGCATTCGTACGAAAGAGTAGAGGCGATCACACGTTGTATATAATTAGCCACTTCATGGCTCGATTTCCCGGCTCCAAATGTCAGCTCTCGCGGCAGCTTGTTCAAGAACGTCACCTCGTAAGCTGGGCTCGGGTTCATGAAAAAGTAAAACGGGTCCATTCCCTTCCACCCACGAGCCGTCGTGCCATGGAACATGCTCATACGGTTAACCATGGCCACCGGAACCAACTCATCTGTGAGCTCAGCGAAGAGGGAGCTGAACCTGAGGAGGAATGGCTCACGGCAGGTGGTGCCCTCTGGGCAAAGCGCGAGGTCCCCTTCTTGCAAAAGCTTTTTTATCATCGCAGCATCGGTGGCACGGTCACGGCTGAGGCGTACGGTTTTGATGGGAGAGATGATTTCCGAGAGTCGAGACACGGAGTACGTGACGGCTGGGATGGGGCGGCCAAGTGCAGTGGAGAGGAAAATAGGGTCTAAGAGAGTGCGGTGCGAGCAAATGAAGAGAACACCAGATTCACCGGATGATTTATTAACCGGCGGAGGAGGAGTCCCCTTGACTGTGACGCGGACGCCTAATGCCCAGAAAGCGTGGTAGACTAGTGGCATAGGGAGGAGGGAGCCGGCGGCGATACGTAAGCATGCCAGGAGGAAGCCAGCTGGGATCCAAAGGACGATGAGTAGAGCCATGAAAGGGCTCGGCTTCTTCACCAGCCGGCCGTCGTGGAAGATGATCGGCTTCGGGAGCTTCTCACACGTCACAGCTTTTACTTCTGGCTTTGGTGGCACCAGGTAACCTTCCTGCATTATTTAAATGATTATAATAATTTATCAATTATAGATACTTTAATACTTTATTGATTAATTTATTTTTAAAAAAAATCATATTCATCACTAATAAAAACATGAATTTTTTTATTTTTTTTTCAATTTTTTTTTATCTATATTTTCAAAATTGAATTTTCATATTTATATATTTCATGTTGACAATTTGGGTAATTTATATTGCAATTCTAGTAATTTTATATGAAAATGCGTATATGATATTTGACTCACCAATTCTATATCAACGTGAAATCGAAAACGCTATAAAAATAATTAAAATTGTCAAAAAAAAACAAATTTAATAATTTAAAACTGAAAACTGGTAACATGACCAATCTTATAAAAACTAAAGAAATCGATGTCTTTTGTCAGCCCTAATAAAAACTAAAGAAATCGATGTCTTTTTTCTTATTATTATTTTTTGCCTACTAATCTTATTTTTTGCCTACTAATTTTACTTAGTTTGAGTTTGATGCACTAAGTTTTCAAATTTTTATTTAGGTGCATTACATTGAAGTTTTTTGCATTCAGTTTTATTTCGTCGGAGCGCTAAAGTAACACTGAAAAATACTGATATGACACTATAGAATGTTGACGTGACATCGAAAAATATTGACGTTACAACAAAAGTTGTAGACTTGTCTGATGTCACGTCAGCATATTGACCAAAATAACCAAAAATTAAAATTTAATATACCAAAATCAAAATTTGAAAATTTAATGAGCCAAAACTCAAAATTGGATAAATTAATGAAAAAAATTCATACACACATATATATATATATGTATATGTATGTGGTAGGTCATGTATCTTTAAGATCATTTAAAATTGAGTTTTGACTTACATTACATTTATGATTTATGTTACGATGGATATGGTAGTTAATTTACAATTATATCAATATTCTTTTTTAAATTCTGAAATTTCTTGGGAAATTTATAAAATAATTTTAGTCAACTATTTATTTAAGAAATTAATTACACTTAATTAATTTCTTAAATAAATAGTTGACAAAAGTTAAAAAACAAAAACACCCCGAAATTTCGTGTTCCCATTAAACAATGTTTTGAACTACGTTGGTTTATGCGCTTCAGATATTCACGACTTGATATCTAATTTAACAATAACCTCCTTCTTTCATGTAAGGAGGACGTCCAATGAAGTTATCTATTTTTTAGGATCCATTTTATTGGGTACTTGGAAATTTCTCTTGTTAGCTGATTAATCTTATCACGAAGAAGTAACATGAATAAAAGTTACAATTTTAACGGTAAAAAAAAAAATGAAAAGTTGGTTTTTTAAAAAAATTGGACCCAATTTCATCCTTACGGACCTTAACCCTTTCGTCGAATGATATTATTGGCACTTTATATATCATACAATCATTTATTGTAAATTTTTATGGCAAAAATTTGTGTGAGACGGTCTCACGGGTCGTATTTTGTGATATAGATCTCTTATTTGGATCATCCATGAAAAATATTACTTTTTATGCTAAAAGTATCTCTTATTTGGGTCATCCATGAAAAAGTATTATTTTTTATGCTAAGAGTATTGCTTTTTATTGTGAATATCGGTAGGGTTAACTCGTCTCACAGATAAAGATTCGTGAAACAGTTTCACAAGACACTTACTCAATTTTTATTTATATCAATTAATATTATATTAGTAATTTGTAATGAAATATTATATTTCATCCACCAAAATTTTTGAATAACTTCACGAAACATAAGCTCGGTAAAAATAGAAATTTTCCTTACAAATTGGAGTTCTTTTTCATAATTTAAGTTTCAGATTTAATTATCATGCACGAATTTTTTTAAAATGTAAAACATATATGATTATGAATTTGTCTGATAATTATATATTTTTTTAATCAAGTTAAGTTCGCACTAAAATATCTCAAGTTAGAGATCTTTATGAAAATTTAGTGGAAAACGTAAAATAATACTAATAAATATTACTTATCTAAAATAATAGAACTTATAATAAAACTTTAATTATTAAAATAAATCTTACGATAGGCTTTATTGTTTATTATCTTATATATATATTATGTTTAATAAAAAGAAAATCGCAAACCTGGCATAACTCCATGAAAGGAATATCAGTATGCCGATCACCCAATCCAATTTCCGGTTGTCTCTCCCCGAACGCCGCCTTCAGCGCGTCCGCTTTATTTCTTCCGACCAAGACCCCTGGTTTCTCCACTAGCCCGGTCGCCCTTCCTCGGTAGCTCAGTATCTCAGTCCCCAGCACCATATCCGCCCCCAAGTATTCCTTCAAAAACGCCTCCACCATAATCCTCGGATTCGCCGTCAGCACGCACCGCCTCCCGCAGGCTGAGAAAACCCGCCACGACTCCGGGTGCAAGTCCTCTGAGTAAAACTTTGGCAGCACCGCCCGCGCCACTGATTCAATATCCGAAACCCGCATTCCCGCAAAAGTCGCGAAGATGAGGACTCTGATTCCCGCGGATTCGGAGACTAGATAGTAAAGAAACCCGGCGAGTGGGGTGAGTAGAAGCAAGAAGAGAAGCCTGAAAATCCCACCAACTTCGAAAGAAACTAATGCAAAATAAGGGAAAGAGCTTCTTCCTCTCAGCAAGGTTCCATCCATGTCTGCAACAACTGTATCCTTCTCCCTTCCAATGGACGTGCAATCCTCGACACTTGGAAAAGATGCATCGGCCATCGATAATCGAAATCGTTGAGGCGAAAAACGAATCAATTAAAGGAAAAAGGAAGCAGATTCTTGACAACCCAATTAAGATCTATCTGTCAATTAATGCTCTCGAGGTCAGGTTTAGTTGGAGGATAAAATTGGACCAACGCGTGTGTCTATATATATATACATATAAGATTTACAGTGTATTCTCGAATTGAAGAGTGTTTGATAAAGAGACAAAAACGTGAGCATTTGAATGACAACGATTGGCGCCGAAGAGATATAAAATTTGACAGCTTGATGAGCTTTCCATGGAATTTGGTGATTTCTTGTTTTCTGGAAGAGGGACTGTGTGTTTTCGTTGATGGTGATATTTTTCTTTGGGAGAATCGTCGATTTGTATATACGTCTCTAGGTTTCGAAGATGCTCCTGTTTTGTGGCATTTGTGAGTGTTAAAAACTAAGTTAAGAGGACAAAACAAGTGTCTTTAGAGTTCATATATATGTACACTTTGCATGAACTTTTCCGCAACATAAAAAATTTGATTTTTTTTAGTTTTATTTTGTCGGAATGTTGATATCATGAAACCGAAAAACACTAATGTGACGTAGAAAAATGATGACATATTTGGTTTCATATCAGCAATTGGACCAAAATAGGTATAAATTAAAAGTTAACGCATCAAAACGGATGTTTGACAGATTAATAGATCAAAACCAAAAATGATAAAAGTTAGTAGATAAAAAAATCATTTTTTCAAAAAAATTTACCCTCGTTTTGATTAAGCCAATTATTCAATTTTATGTACAAACATAATTAACTAAAATAATAATTTATTTTAATTTTTAGGGCATGAGTCTAATTGAATTATATATTCTCTTTTTTAAAAAATTCAAATGTGATTTGAAGAAATTTGAAAATATAAACTTCAATTATTGCTTGAATTGATTATATCAATTCCTTTATTAGTTTAAATTTGAATTTAATTCATCTTAATATCAATTTAAATGTAATCAATTAATTATGTTTTGTTTTTTGAATATGTATCTTGTGAGACGGTCTCACGAATCTTTATATGTGAGACGTATCAACCCTACCGATATTCACAATAAAAAGTAATACTCTTAGCGTAAAAAGTAATATTTTTTCATGGATGACTCAAATAAGATATCTGTCTCACAAAATACGACCCGTGAGACCGTCTCACACAAATTTTGCCTTGTTTTTTATGTTCTTTATTCAAATCGAAACTGAACTCAATTGAAAACATAAACTAATTTTAAATCATTCAAAATACATTTAGCGTTTAAATTCTGATTAGTTCATTGATACGATCTACCAACACATATTATTTTTTTCCATGCATTTTATTTTTTGATTTAAGGGTATTATTTATATATTTTTTATTTTATATAGTTCACACGCACGCATAAATATATATAAACAAAGTTTTTGCCATATCTGGAAAGTTTTTTGTCAAAAATAATATGTTGTAAAAAAATTATCATTATTAATGTATTCACATACCATATTAATATTTGAAACAAATAGGAAATAAATATGTAATTAAATGTGAATTGTTTTCAATTTATTTTTTAAAATTCAAATTCAAATTTAATGTTTTTTTATATTATAAACTATATTTAAGTATCTGCATTTATTATATCATTCTATTTAATTTCAGTTATGATTTTAAGTTGTGGTTTACTTTTACAGAATTTATATTTACTACTCTCTGTCATACTAAATAAAATATAAAAGCTTTTATATAATATTATGTTTTTCAATTTTTTTAAAAGAGTGTCCGTAAATTGTTGTTATTATTGTTATGTATCTTAATAAAACATTAAAATATGTATTTTAATAGAAATTAAATATAAATATCCAAAAAACAATTACTTTTTTAATCAGAATTTATTAATATAATAAATGACAAGAAATTTGAATTTTTAAAAAATGTTTATTTAATATTTAAAATTTTGATAAACAAAATAATATAAGATTTTTTTTAAATATTTTTCTATTCTTTTTATTTATAGCATTTCTATTTAACCAAAATAATAAGTCAATTTAACGATAAAATATTGTTATCATCATTTGAACGTTATTTCAAATGACATTAATATTTTGATATAATACTTTTTTATAATAATATTTAAAATTTAAATATATTCATTATATTATATCAATAATTTTAAATAATTATTCAAACATTAATATTTACTAATTTTAATCATTAATTATATAAAATAACACTCCGTCCATCGTACGAGTGAAATACTTTTAAGAATTACGTAATATTTTTATAAAGTTTTTCCCGATTACGTAGTCATGAACATTTAGAGTCAAACTAACTCTCTTAATTCATATTTGCATGTTTAACATATTTTCGATACTATTACCATTACGTTCTTCATTCATTTCACTCATAATGAGAGCTTGAATCATTTTTTACTTTCCTCATTATTTATTTCTGTTATTAAAATATTTATGAATATCTCGGTATGATTTTTGAGTACTCAAACATGTGTAGCAAATATTGAATTTAATAAAATTGTTACAATTTTATACTCAAATATTATATTTTGTACCAGATCTAAAACAGTTAGCACTCAAATATCACATATCAGTACCATATTTTCAATATTTCGTACTCATTTTCATCAAAAAATACAAATGTGTCATCAATACTAATATTTGATTCATATATTTAGATAATTAAAAATCATATATTAATATTATATCAGAAATATAAGTAAAATTTGTCCCTCAATCAATACCAATATTTGGTTCACATGCTTATCCATTTAATATAAGTAAAATTTGTCCCTCAATCAAAGGGCATGCATTAAATTTCCGAAGAGTAGGTCTCTTGTGAGACGTTCTCACGAATCTTTATATGTGAGACGGGTTAACTCTCCCGATATTCACAATAAAAAGTAATACTCTTAGCATAAAAAGTAATATTTTTTCATGGATGACCCAAATAAGAGATCCGTTTCACAAAATATAACCCGTAAGACCGTCTAACACAAGTTTTTGTCATTTTCGAAAGGAGGCATTTTTCTTATTTTGCTATATTATCTGATTTGTCCTTGATTCGATTTATTAGATAAATTACTTTTCCAGAGATCTCTGATGAATGGGATGATTATTTTTTTTTTGAAATGTGAATAATTTCTGTGATATTCATAACATTGGTTTAGAGTGTATAATTGATAGGTTTTTATTTTATTTTATTGACATGAAAGTGGGAAAGAAGGAATGGAAGCCGATAGCCACCACTTAATAGTCCGGGTCGTAAGATTTCTCATCTTCTCTTCGCTGACAATCTTATCCTATTTGCCAAGGCAACTGTCTCTCGAGCTAAAGTGGTGCGAAAAATTGTTAGAGAGTTTTGCTCATATTCAGAAATGACAGTGAATTCACATAAATCAAAGCGTCAACCTTATCGTCCTCAGTGGCCTCTTACTTCAAGAAGAAAGGCTTAAAAAGTTGTAACTAAAGTAGTGCTTATTCCATTTACCTCTATTTTCCCATAAATGGTAATTTTTCTTTTGTTTATGCATACTTTATCGTTGATTAAAGTTTGAACTTTTCATGAATATTCATCCAGATTTAATGTTTATATGGATAAACTTGTAGTTTGCACTTAATTAAAAATGAAAGACTCGTCTCACGAATAAAGATCCGTAAAAATTAGATTGCATGAATAAAATGTTTAATTGTAATTACAATAAAAAAATCCATTAATTATTTGTCATATCATTGCATATAAAATCACGATATTATCTTTATTATATTATTTTTATTTACATTAATTAAGTAATAAAAAGATAACCATCTTAACTCAAATTCAATCAATTAGTTTAAGATAACCATCTTAACTCAAATTCAATCAATTAAAACTAAGAATATTATTATTTATTCATTACTATCCATATCCAACTCAAGCATCTTAATACAATTTTATCACATCAAAATCTCATTCATCTAAGTAAAAACAGTCCATCGATAGTCTATTTATTTATTTATTTATCTCATCTGAAAAACACACACAATAAACACCGTGGGATTATTTCTTCTTGTCCAGTGCCTTAAGCTTCAGCATGAAACCTTTCGAATACTCGAAGAGTTTATCCGTCTCGGGCATATCGGATTTAACATCGGGTTCGGCCGAAAAATCATGTGCCCATCTGAACAAACGGGGAGTCTTGGCTTCATCAAGCAAGATGACATTATTGATTCTTTCTATAACTCGAAGCCATGCCAAGAAACAACCTAATGCAATGTCTAAGTAGCCAATGGTGTCACCTCCAAAGAACTTTTTACCTTTGCTACATTTTGTGAAGGTGTCCTCAAATAAAGCAAGTCCCTGAGTTATTTCCTCTAGGGTTGCCTTCTTAGCTTCCGCTTCCTCAATCACCAACCCTGCCCTTATGTTTGGATACCACTGCACAATTAAATTGTTTCTTTTTCAATGTTTAATTAAATGATCAGAATTATGTCATTACAAGAACTATATTATTTGTTTTATATGTTATTTAACAAGGCCATGTTTTAAATTTTTTAATAAATTGATGAGAATTACATTTATACATATGTATATATAGATGGAAAGAACTAGATTTTACATTCATATTCCACTTTCACCAATTATGGTGTAAAAAACATTGACTAGCTCTCTTGTGAGACGGTCTCACGAATATTTACCTGTAAGACAGGTCAACCCTGCCGATATTCACAATAAAAAGTAATACTATTAGTATAAAAAGTAATAATTTTTTCATAGATGACCCAAATAAGAGATCTGTCTTACAAAATACGACCGTGAGACCGTCTCACATAAGTTTTTGCCAAAAACATTATACTCAAGTTAGTATACCAAACGAATTGTAACTGATATGCTTCAAACAGATGTCTCCTCTAAAATTATGGTAATTATCCGACATTGGATTTTGAATCAAATCAAATATAGTAATAAAAAAGTTTTAAAAATTCTTAATCAATTCACATGATTGAGCAACCAAGTAAAATGATCGGTACTGAATGCTGATATTGGTAATTACAGAGTTAAAGGTCATGTCTTCAAAATGGTACAATTATTAAAGAATAATTGAGTAATAACTGCCTTTATTCCGCAACAATAAAAAAATACTCAGATTGTCCCATGGTTTTAAAATTTTGATTTTATCAAAAGTTCCGAGCTATATCTTTTAGTAAAACAACAAAGATTTAGTCGAGTATCATAAGATGGAGCACTTGTTGATTTGTCAAAAACGGGTTGAAGGAATATAGATGGGATGATATTATCACATACTCAAGCGATGGTCGATGTGCTGACTTTTACTTAATTTGTATCTGTACCGAGATTAGAGAGAAAAGAGAATAAAACTAAAGAAATGAAGAAATCCTGACCTTCTCATCGATGTAAGCAGCCCAAAACCGGGCTGTGGCCCGATCATAGGGATCAGAGGGAAGAATCCCGGGCCCAGAGGCCCACACTTCATCAACATACTGAACAATGATGAGAGATTCACAGATGATCCTTTGGCCATGAATGAGAACCGGGACTTTTTTGTGGACAGGATTGGATCTCAGAAGAAGATCGCTCTTTGCAGAAAGGTCTTCGGGTATGGACTCAAAGTCGACCCGCTTCATGTTTAGTGCGATTTTGGCCCGCAACACAAACGGGCTTATCCAAGAACTTAGAAGCTTCACTTCATTGGAAGCCATTATCAGGAGAGTGCAGAAGAAGAAGAAATAATGGTAGTACCTGTTTGATTTTTTTTTTTTTTTTTTACAATGAATGAAAAATTAATTAACTTAAATAATAGGATTTGAACTATATCAATTTTAATTAAATTATNAATTTGAAAGAATTTTAAAAACTCTTTTCTACTCTCGATTTTTGTCATTATTATTTCTTTTAAATAGTGATAAAGTTCGGATACCGTGTAGTTTTCATAGATCGGACTTTGTGCTACATATCTCGATTTGACTTCTTTTTTTTGTTTTTACTCTATCTCTGCAAAATTAATATATATTGGTTAAAATATTACATAAGTTTTAATTTATTTTATTATGAATTATATTATAATTTATAATTATAACACCAATTCATACAATCAAGAATATTATTCCGAGAATACGGTCTCACGAGGTTAAGATGGCAGAAGAAAAGTCGTTTGAATATTTATTATGTGACCACACTAGTGGTGTAAAATTCTACACGACGATGTATTTTCTTATAATATATTAGTTTATTCTTCACTCATGTAACACTCCTCTTATTTTTTTCTCCATATTCAATTGATTATATCAATTTAGAATTAAAAAATGGTAGCACGCTGCAAAAAACGACACTCGATTACATATGGCCCCCGCCACTAGTTTTGATTTTTCTCACTTTAACTAGGGAGAATCTAGACCATACACGTACATGTGATTTAATCTAGAAAAGTTTGGTTTTAATGTAAATCCAATGTTATTAATTAATATGATAAAAGAATCCTAGTAGTCTCGTTCAAGTTACATTGAATATGAAACAATGGTCGGCAACATTTATTGTTTTCAAGATTTTACAATAATTGATGAAACTAACAAATTTACAATCTTGCGTATTCCATCATTTTCTAGAGTCTAAACCAAAAATGAAGCTTCGAAATATTTGCATATGCGTGCAAATGAAAAAGTCATTTTTAAATGTAATGGGAGAAAGCTCGATTGAATTGAAGCAAAAACCAATCAAATCATCCATATAAGTTTCCTACAACGTGTGTTCTGTCACATAGTCTAACAATGTTCAACAAATCATCCCTTCGGACCACAATAGTTCACCCCTATCTGGTCTCAAGACTATGTTTGATAAATCTAGTGACAAATGGCAAATGAAACATCGAAAGGTCCGAGTGCGATTGTGTGCACGACTTGGTGGTGAATTCCACAACATAAATTGAACCAAGCAATCCCATGTTCACAAGATTCTGTTCAAACCATTAGCCCGACGAACTCATCAGGAACGACCACATTACTCGAATTTGAACACTTCAGAACACCACCACTGCCTCGTCCACGACCCTTTATCCTTCTCAGCTCAGCCTCCACGTCCCTGGCGTCTGGCCTATCATCTTTATCAGCCGCAACACAACGGAATGCAAGCTCTACCACCGAGTTAACTCCCTCCATGGCTTCCCCATCCACAACTAAAACAGGATCCACCACTTGATGCAACAGCCCCATTTGGATTCTTGGTACTGCCATGTCAACCAATGTCATCTCCCTCTTCTCCCTCTTTTCATCAACGGCTCTCATCCCTGTTATCAATTCTAACAACACGACTCCGAAGCTATATATATCGCTCTTCTCGTTCAACCTGAACGACCTATAATAATCGGGATCCAGATACCCTGGAGTGCCCTGAGGCCCCGTCCAAACACCTTCGGATGAGTTATCCGAAGAGAGAGCTGTTTCAGAGCACACTAAAAGTCTCGACAACCCGAAGTCCCCCAATTTCACTCTCATGTCTTTCTCTATAAATATGTTTGATGTGGTTATGTCTCTGTGAACTACAGGGGGGACTACTGAGAAGTGCAGATACTCAATGGCCATGGCCGTCTGGACTGCAATATCGATTCTAGCATTCCATGTTAACGCCCCTTTTCTGTATATACTCTTCTTTCCATGAAGATGTTCAGCTAGAGTGCCATTCGGTACATAATCATACACCAGGATTAGGCCTCTTGGATCACTGCAATACCCATGAAGTTTAACCAAATTTGGATGGTGTATCGATGACAATATCAAGATCTCATTGCAAAATGACTTTGTGGCGAACCCTTTAGCTCCACCGTCTGCGGCCGAGTTTTGCTTGTGGAGGTGTTTCACCGCAACTAATCTACCATCTTGGAGCTGGCCTAAGTACACTGAACCGAATCCTCCATCGCCAATTTTCCGTTTTGGGTCGAAACAATTGGTGGCAGAGTCGAGCTCTTCGAAGGTGAATACAGGCGGAAGTAGACTGGCGGACCGGTGCCGCCGAAGGAAAATAATCGTGGGATCTTCTTCTGCATTCTTCAGAGCTTTTCTTCTCGACCCGAATATCACAATAATGACTGAGAGAGCAATCAAAGAACAAACAAACAAGAAAATAATGGACAAAATGGCAACCCTATTCGGGCTTTGCTGCTCGATTGTGGTTTGAGACGGAAAACAAACGAATGATTTATTGGGATCTGATGAATTAAACCCACAGATTCCATTTCTGAGTCTGCAAGATTTGCAGCTCCCAAAGTAAGAATCTTGATCTTCGTCCCATTCTATTTCAATCCCAAATTTCAATATACTGTCCATAACTCCAAGAACATCAACCTGGCATATCGGTTGAAAATCTTCGCGGTGGCGGCCGGAGGAGCCGCCGCAGTCGTGTATAAGATACAAAGGATTTTTAATAAGCTTACATTCCCAAGAACACCGGCTACAGTTGGGTAGATTTGGAGGCGGGCATGGTTTCAGAGCGGAAACTCGGGAGCACGAAGAATCCGAGACCCGAAATATTGACCCGGAAAATGAAATGGATCTGTTGAGAGCGGAAATGATTTGAGCGGAAGAGCAATTATTGAGGTGGGGTGCTGGCAGGGGGAGTAGATTGGGGGAGATTGTGAGAGAGGTTGAGTTGAGCTCAAATTGGAGGACTGAGAATGATAGTTTGTTTATTGAAATGGTGGCGCGCGACGGCGGTGAGCAGTAGATTCGGAAGGAAGGGTGACCGCAGCCGGCGGAGAATGAGAACGGAAATGGCGGTGCAGTGGTGAAAGGTGGGCACAAGGTATGGGTTTTGGCTGGCAGAGTTGAGCAAGGGTGGGATGTTGCTAGGCTGGTCAACAACGTAAGGAATACTGCAAGAAAGATGAAAGTGGGGGGCTCGAGGGCGGAGGAATACGGGGAAGGCGGCGGCATGGTGGTGGCAGAGTTGGAGGTAGTATTATACTCATCAAGTAGAAATGGAAAGATCCAATCTTCTTGATGTATTTCTCATGGACTTGCAAGGTTGTGGTAGCAGAAGCTGAGGTCTTTTATTTATAATTTATTATTATTATTATTATTATATGTTAGTGACATAAAACCTAATAAAGCATTATTTATATCTTTATTTTATATATATATATATATATATATATATCCAACGATATTTTTGTTCTAAAAGAGATTTATATCAGTTCATTTGCGCAAATGAACTGATATAAGACATGGTTTTAATTTCTTCTGTGTTTTGTTAAGTACATATCACACATAATAGACACATTAAAACTCCAAATTTCAAATGTGTACAAATACGATATATAAAGACTTTTTCGGTTAAGTAGTCGGCTTTTTTTAATGTTATCTATACTTCTATATTATTAAGTATGAGACCTTTATAATAACTAACTTGAACACCAAAATATTTAATTTCATAATTACTCTTCTTACATTACTAAAAACCACCTCAAATCACTTCATATTTTACATAGAACAAAATCTAAACAAAATTTCCCTTTTAAATTGAACAAATCTTTTAAATTGAAAATAATTTCATTTTAATTTTTTAATATTATTTGATCAAATTAAAAATAATAATAACACATACAACACATATACATCTTTTACCACTATATATTAAGTATACCAATTTTAAGGTTTGGGATTATATTAATAAATAATAATAAAATTGGATTAACACCAAAAACTATGGTATAATTTAGGAGGACTTCCGGGTCTCGAGGATTTCATACTCACGTGAAGAGAAAGGGATGAGGACAAAAGCCTATGAGTGGACATTTGGTCAACTTTTCTACAAATTTTTTTCTAAAGAAAAGTGGGAAAAAAATTTTACACCGTAATTGATGGCTCGTTGCCATTTTTTTTTTAATACAAAAATTTGTGTGAAACAGTCTCACGGATCATATTTTGTGAGATGAATTTCTTATTAAGGTCATTCATGAAAAAATATTATTTTTTATGCTAAGAATATTACTTTTAATTGTAAATATCGGTAGGGTTGACCCGTCTCACAGATAAAGATTCGTGAGATGCTCTCACAAGAATCATACTTTTTTTTAATTACATACTATTATCAGATTATGTGTGGAAAAATGAATATGATAGTTCACGAATCTAATCGTTTGTGAGTATAGGATAATATTAATTATTAGTATAAAAAACTTTAGTGTATTTTTTTAAAAAAAATATTAATTAAAATTAAAAAAAATTATGTGGATTATTTTTATATGATTTTGATTTTTATGATGAGTTTGAATTTGGTCAAAATTTAAATAAATTCAAATAGATTTGTGTATTGATAAATTTACGATAATATATATTTTTTAAAATAAGGAATGCTAAATAAAATAATTAAGTATAATTTGGTATAAAATTCATCATTAGCAAAGTTTTTTAATATAAGGGTTTAAATTAAAGAGAACTTTTCTATCTAATAAATTATAGTGCACTCCAACAAAGCAAACCTTTTTTTTTTAACCAGTGATGTGGGAGTTATTTTAAAATGAATAAAATGATATGCAATTGACACTTTGTTTGCGATATTTTTGTTTTACTTCAAATTAGGTCTGCAAATAGATTATATTTTTATGTTGGTTATTACAGTTGGGATATTACCAAGGTTCTAAAAAGCGTGAAGCGTCCCGAAGCGCGGATGTCAAGCTCCAAGCTTTTCAAGCTTAAGCGAGATTAACACAGGCTTAAGCGTGAAAAAACGTTTTTTATCTTTAGTGTAATTGTAATTATCTCAAACCAATAAATAGATAAAATAATACATAAATATGATAAATTTAAGTCTGATGCATTAATTCTCATATTTATAAAATCAAATCATTATCAGACACGCTTAATCATAATTAAAATTAAAAAAAACATCTAAATTATAAACCTAATTTATTATTTTAAAATAAAAAGACATACCTTCAAAATAAAAAAATTTAAAAATAAATAGATGCGATTAATTGTGCTTAAGCACGCTTAATTAAACACCTTAATTATGTTTAATTCGGTCAAACTACAGTTTTTCCGCTTTCTTCGAAGCGGGGCGTTTTTGCCGAGCTTCAAGCTTAAGCGCGCTTAAGCGAGGCTTAAGCTGGCTTTTTAGAACACTGGATATTACCGATCCGTTCTATATTAAATAGTGATGATTGATCCAAATATTTGAAGTTGAAGTTTTTGAAACAACGGTTGTCATTAAAAACGCTCATAATATGTTGAACTATACGTTAAACAATAATTGTAGTTTTCTAAAAAGAAATAAAGTACTGTAAAATTTTAAAAGATACGGAAATCCGAACAAAAACCAATATATAATGTTGTGAGAAAATATAACTGTCAAAACTAAAACACTAAAGAAAGTTGAACGGTTGTTTCCCAAGATACAACGAAACAACTAGCACTAACCTAGTATGAAGGTACTACGGCGAAAACTGAACAAATACGTGAACTTTATCACGAATTAGAGCATAGCATCAGGAGTATTGACAAGAAAAGATTTGAAAGTGATTTGAGTGTGATTTGCTTGGAAGACTCGAGGTTGTCTATTTATATAGGTACTTAAGTTCCATACGAACAGTCACAGATTAGACATCCGAATGGCCAAAAAAAGTTGTTCACCAACATTCGACGCTATCAAGTCGCGCTCGACATTTATACAATATCAATAAGCAAGCTATCATTCCACATGAGCACATAGGGAACCTATTGACCACCAATTATTTAATCAACAAACTATCATTCAGAGAGAATCTATTGATCAATCATTCATACACATTTACAAAGTATAACTCAATATAAACTCACTCATGCTAAGATTATTTTTCAACGTGAGACATTTTTCATTCCACATTTACTATGCATTTAAAAAGCTCCTAAAGTACTTATCTAATTTATATTATATTATTAAATGAAATAAATAATTCCACACGACAAAAATTATGAGCATAAATAATAAATTTAATTCCGAAATATAGTGCAACGGAATTAATATTAAATAATTTGGTTTACGCTTATTATGGCTACGTACATTTTCATTTATGATTCGAATTATTGTATGATTGAATCGAATCCGAGTGCCAAAGAAAGTTACCCAAGAATTATAGGAATCTTATAAAGTTATTTTTTTGACATTATTGTGAATGTAAGTGAGGCATCCTTTTTAATGTGATGGTAATATCAAAACCAAACCATAATGATTATAAAGAAAAACTAATATTTTTTAAATTTTAAAAATAAATGCAAAAATAAAATTCCATGCAACAATTTATCAAAAAAAAAAAAAAATTTAAATGCAAAACTTCATTCACTCATTGGTGCTTTCTCTAAGGTTGTGTTCGGATTGAAAATTTTGGATTGGAAAGATTATTTAAGGGAAAAAATTTTAAATGACTTCATATTATATTTATTAAAAAACTAATTCTTTATTAAAAGAAAGAAAAAGCAAAACTAAAATTCCATGGAACAACAAACTCCATTCATTCATTTGAGCTTTCTTAAAGATTGTGTTTCGGTGGAGCATTTGGAATTTTGAAAGTATTTAAAGGAATGATTTTATGTTACAATTAATCAAAAAATACAGACAACGACGTCTCCTACTATTAAGGTCTCTTGAAATTATTTTAAAATGCATCACAAACTGAGCTTTACTAATCAATTTTTATGGAAAGACATAATATTTTCTACTTATTTACCAATGGTTTTAACACATTTATTCATTGTTAGACGATGGACAATAGCTAAGCTTCTATGTTAAATTTTAGGGAAAATTGAAATTTAAGTTTGTAAGTTGATATGTTTTGAGTTTTAGTCTGTTACTTGCCAATGTTTGATTTTCATACATTAATTTGGATTCTTTTTTGGTTTTGGTCCTTTTTTTGTCCGAAAACATTAAATTCATCGAATATTGTTTATTTGACACTGATTTCTCATGTGTGGTTCACGCTACAAGAATAAATTTACAACCACATACATTAAAATATAGGTGAACAAAAAACTTCTTCCTCCCATTTTGAAGTATCGTTGCTCGTTTTGCTTTATTTTTATGTTTTATTTTCACATGAATTTTAATGTGACTAATATGAGCTTTATTTTCGTTACAAATGTCATGTAGAAGAGAATCGATATCAAATAAACCATATTCGATTGATTTATGTTGTTTTGAGAAAAAGAAAAAAAGGACAAAAAAAATAAAAATTACCTTATGAAACAAAACTTTGATAAGTTTCATGATAAAATAATGAGACGTACTGGCGATACAATTAAAAGAAAGTGCCTAGCAAACTTCATCTGGACACCACTGATAAAAACATATCTTGTTTTTATCTGTAGCTGTAGACTTGTATGAGTATCAAATCCTCTTCGCCTGGTTGTTTGCTTGTGCTCTGTTCCATTAAAATTTTGATAGAAAGTACTCCTGCTTGTCTTCATGAGAGACCAGATCCATAACCAGACAGGAACTTTGTCCCAAGATTTGTCGTTTGATGTATCAAACTCGTAGCCTGTGCCATATCATCACGTATACTCCGAAGATGTTTGATCAGAGGTGAATCAGTATACTCGACAGTACATGAACAAAGATCCGTAGCGCGTAGATAGACGCCGCAATGAATCCACTGTCTCAAGTCATGTGTGTCTACCAATGTCCTGACTGGAGAGAATTAATCTTCAAGTCCTGCCTTTCTAGTCCATCAAAATAGCTAGCGACAAGTAAAGAGAATGATGTCATCTGCATATGCCAAATGAGCGATGGCATGTTGACATAATTCTCCCATCATCGATGGATGGTGAATTACTATAATTCTGCCTTTTTTATTAGAGTGCTGATGAGATGAATAACATACATATTACAAGACAAAATATAACATGAAAATCATTGGCTTCAACTAAATCACCCCATAGTTTCAACTATAATTATAGTTGTTTCATGTGATTGTTTTTTTCATTCATAAGCTTAGGGGTATTTTCGAAAATATATTATCTTAAACTCATAAAAAAACAAGGATACTTGCATATCTGGCCTATGCACGTACAAATAAAAAAGAGTGGAGACGGCCTCACGGATCTTAATCTGTGAGACGGGTCAACCCTACCTATATTCACAATAAAAAGTAATACTCTTAGCATAAAAAGTAATACTTTTTTATGGATGACCCAAATAATAGATCCGTCTCACAAATACGACCCGTGAGACCGTCTCACATAAGTTTTTGCCAATAAAAAAAATAAGAGGGTTTTATGCTAAGTTTTTAAAAAATATAGGGTTATAATTGATCGTTTATTTTACACAGAGGGTTTTATGCCTTGTTTTACTTTTATAAGGGTGATGAAACTGTTGCAATATTTAAAGAATTCAGAACTCCGCATGCATTTATTACCAGTTTGACATCTATTGCAAGAATGATCATGATGTACTGAAATTTCTTCTAATAACCGACAACAGAGGTAAAATCTTGATCACATTTTATGCTAAGGATTTTCTGGCAGATAGCTATCGTGCAATTTTTTACTCGTGTGGATTTGTGAGTGCCGCACCAATTAGCCGTATTTTACACATCAATGCAAATGTGCTTCGATACCTGGAGTTTTCTGATTGAAGATTTGGATTTTGTCTATCTGATTGAAGATTTGGATGATCAAGTGGAAAGGATTTTTTCATTGACTTACAACACATTGCCTTTTTACTTAAGACCCTGTTTTCTATATTTCGGGATGTTTCCTGAAGATTTTGAGATCCCTATTCAGAAATTGATTCTCATGTGGATCGCAGAGGGATTCGTTCAGTCAAAACATAGGATAAGCTTGGAGGAAACTGCGAAGGAATATTTAGAAGATCTTATCAGTAGAAATCTGGTAATGGTAGCTAAAGTGAGGCCTGATGTAAAATCAAAACGTGTCTCATTCATGACAAACTGCGTGAATTCTGCCAAAATGAAGCTGGAAAAATGAATGAAAACTTTTTCCAAGAAATGAAAATGGCAAGTGGTGGAATTTTCGAGCCTTCACTTTATAAGTTCGACAAGTTACGCCGTCTTTGTATACGTTCTAATGTTTTAAGCTTTCCTTTTGGTCGACGTGCTCGCTCATTTTTGTGTTTCTCTAAGAAAGAGATCACATTGCTTCCTGAAGACATATCCTTCATCCCTATAGCATTCAAATTACTCAGGGACTTGGAAGGCGAAAGTATCAAATTCACTAAATTTCCAAGTGACCTTGCGCATCTCATTCATTTGAGATATCTTGTTCAATCTAGCGATTTTGAGGTCCTTCCCAAGATTATTAACAAACTTTGTAACCTGCAGACTCTCATCGTTGGTACAACATCACCTACTCTTGATATCAATGCTAATATATGGAAGATGATCGAACTGAGACAACTAAAAAAAAATGCATCATCCACTCTGCTGAAAAAGGGAAAAACTGGAGGACAAAAACTTCAAACACTAGGTGAAATCTCACCGCAAAGCTGCACAGAAGATTTTTTTGACAGGGCTTGTGGCCTAAAGAAATTGGGTGTCCGTCGTCGTATGGTCACATTTATTGACACCGAAGGCTTGGAAAAATTGGTGAATCTTGATAAATTGAAGTTAGTGAATGATATGTTTCCTCCTTATGGAAGCCAATTACCCTGCCTTCCAAAGCCATACAGATTCCCACCGAAATTGAGGAGACTCACATTATACGCCACTAGCTTGTACTGGACTAGACACACAAGTTCACATTGGGAATGTTGGATGCTCTTGAGGTCCTAAAGTTAAAAAATTGAGCCTTTGTGGGAATGAGATGGGAGACAGCTGATGGTGGTTTTGTCATTACAAAATCATTTACATTGAACGTACAGATTTGGTTGATTGGTTGGCTTTGGATCATCATTTTCCGCAGCTTAAATGCCTCGTACTTAGGAATTGTGAGAAGCTTGAAGCAATTCCGATTGGTCTTGCTGACAGCCTCCAAAAATTGGAGTTAGACTGTGTCAGCAAATCGGCATCACATTCTGCCAGGGATGCATCTTTTGTACTAGGTATCCAGATATATCGAGATTGTTCTCGGGATATTCTTAGATCATCACAGAAAAACTATATCGAAAAAGTTATCAAGCGACATAAGATGCAAGACTGTAAACCAACGGATATCTTTGTGGTTAAAGGAGACAAATTTAGCCGCAAACAATGTCCCAAGAATGAATTTAAGGAAAATGAAATGCAGAAAATTCGCTATGCATCTGTAGTGGGGAGCCTGATGTATGCTTAGGTTTGTACACGTCCAAATATTGCGTAGGTGACAAGAATGTTGGGACGACATTTAAGTAATCCAGGAGTGAAACAATGAAAAGATCCAAAAGAGTTTTACGGTACCTACAGAGAACAAAAAGATTACATGCTCATATATCGGAGGTTGGATTGATTATACTGACTTAACACTAAAAATAATAGCTAAGCATTTTTAAAAAAATACTTTAGTGATATAGTTATGTTAAACAATATAAGTTTAATTTTGAATAATAATATAAAACAGATATAATGCATAAAAATAATTTTGATAGTATCCTATAATTAATAATGTGATCTTTTATATAAATATAGTTAATGTTTAAGTTAACTCGTTTTCTTATTTTCTTGTGTTTGGACTTTAGCTTGATGATACTTCCCAAAAATACATATTGATTATATAAAACTCTTTCTACACATTAAAATCTCCACCTCCCAATCCCTTTCCGAGCCGTTTAATAGAAACTAGGAGAAGAAACGAGGAAAAAAATCTACATGTTTTATTTAACATCTTAAAGGTTAGTTTTCTTCGAATTCTTGATGTCGCTTATTTTAGATTTAGATTCAATATATACCTTTATCGAATTCGATTTGGTTTAATTAAGATAGTTTAATTATGAGATACAATCAAGGGATAATTGTTTAACGATTTTTGAATTATGCGTGAGTGTTTTGTTAGCTTTGTAAAAAAAATTATTTAATTTTAGATTTGATTTACTAAATATGGTTTTAGATTAAAAATTTGCTAATATGATTTATACTTTGGAATGTTACAGTACTTCACTTCTTGTAAAAGAAAATAATGAATTTCATGCCTTCTGCTGCTACGAAACATTTAGGTGTGAGTTATGAATAATTAATTAACTATTCTTTGGATATGATATTTCGAGATATTTATTAAATTTGATTTTGTTTGAAGCCAAGTGGTTTTGGTTGTCTAAGATGAGTTTTAAATTTCTTATACATAAGGAAAAATAGAAAAAATAAAATAAAATTGATAATCGTCGTGTAGAAATAAAGAATTTGAGGCATAATTAAGTTAAGATTTTTATTAGGATCATTGTTTAATTACAATAACTTTGGTTCATAGATCCGATATTTCTCAAGGTTTTTGATTAAATGATGACAACTAACCTAAAGATTTCAAGTTTGTACACTCCTTACTCGCATATTTCACAAAAGTTCCAAAATGAGGAACTAGGGATGGTATACTATATTGTACCGTACCAAAATTGTATACCGTACCGAAAATTACGATATAAGAAAATTTTATATCGATGAATCGCTATCCTGAAAATTTCAATACATATAACTACCATACCGATTATACCGGAATTATGCGGTATATCGAGATTTCGGTACGGTATCGAGATATACTGTTTTATACCGAAAAACTTATATTTTCAAAATTTTATAAATTTGTTGTTTAAAATATTATACATTTTAAAAGTTTTATATATTATTTAGATATTCCAGTATATACCGAAATTTTCAAATTTCATACCGTTACCGTATTGTACTAAAATATTCAGTATACCGAAAATTCGGTATTTATCTGTATGATAATCTCGGTATATCGAAGATTTGATATTTTTCTTACCCCTAGATGCATATATATATGTTTCTGTTATGTCTAATTATGTCTGTTCTGTCTACCATGTGAGTCACCCCTTGTTTCCGGCATATCAAAGTGCTACATGTGCTATGATATGCGTGAGTTACCTCTTGTTTCCTACAAGTCAACGTACTGCGTGTACAACGTGAATGTGAGTCACCCTTTACTTCTCAATGGTCAACGTGTTACATGATAGATATTATGTTATTCTGTTTCTGTCTGAATTCTGGCATTCTGTCGATGTGTGTATTGATTATTTATTGTTATGAGAGCTTTTGTCATATCCTTGATGTCGAATTAATGGTTGGATGCAGGAGTGTTCTGAATAATTTTGTCTTTAGATGATAGTCCAGAAGATGAGCACGAATACATATAATATGTGAGGTGAGGGAGATTGTAAAGGAATAGGATAATTTGAGACGTCAATTAGTAGAACTTGGAGATTTGATTATTTTCTCAGTAAGCTTCAATTGATGATATTGGGTATTTAGTCTTTTAAACTAATTTTATGTTGGAAAGTTTAACAAAGTTAGTATGGTTTCATCCAATGTTTTTTTTTTATAAAAAAAATCGACTAAGCTTATAAATTATTACATGTGTTTCGAGTGTGGAAATCTATACCTTACATATGTTATATTAGCTCTAGACATAAAAATTAATAAAATGTGAAAAAACCAATATCGCACTCGACCTAAATTTTGATGGCAAAAACTTGTGTGAGACGGTCACACGGGTCGTATTTTGTGAGACGGATTTCTTATTTGGGTCATCCATGAAAAAATATTACTTTTTTTGCTAATAGTATTACTTTTTATTGTGAATATCGATAAGGTTGACCCGTCTCACNTTGCTAATAGTATTACTTTTTATTGTGAATATCGATAGGGTTGACCCGTCTCACAGATAAAGATTCGTGAGATTGTCTCACAAGAGATCTACTCAATTTTGATTATGCAGTAGTATATTGTAACAATTTTTATTTTTGATGAAGTATATCGTAACAACTGAATTTTTTTTAAAAAAAATATATATATGAAAAATCGAGAGAGACACTTTGCTTGAATGGATTATTTTTCCTTTTGTCTATCCCAGAATGATCAACTCCATTGTCATTTAAAAAAATTAACCCCATTATTATTCGATTGCACTATGATTGGTTCTGAATACATTCCATTGGTCCTACGGAAGTGAAAATAACAACCACACTTTTTGAGGACTAAAAATCACACGGGAACATATTCAAAAATAAAAATAAAAATAAAATAAAAATAAAATCACACGAGATTTACTTTACCTCACTTTCCACGTTAGTGGAGGTCTTTTGTAAGACGGTCTCACGAATCTTTATCTGTTAGATGAGTCAACTCTACCGATACTCACAATAAAAAGTAATACTCTTAGCATAAAAAGTAATACATTTTCATGGATGACTTAAATAAGAGATTCGTCTCATAAAATACGACCCGTGAGACCGTCTCACACAAGTTTTTGCCCCCACATTATGTTTGCTATGAATAATCACTATTCATACCTATTTTATGTGACTGTTCATATTGTTTACCATTTAAAATGCTCTATGATTTTTGTAAATTGTATATGAGTGATTTGGAATCCACGCACACTCCTATTAGACCATTTCACAATCAATTTTGTGATACATATTTTCTATCCGACACAACTTATGTAAAAGTATATTTTTTATGTCAAAAATATTACTTTGTAATATATGTATAAATCAGATCGACCTATATCATAGAGATATATTAGTGAGACCGTTGTACAAAAAACTACTTATGAATGGATATCTATATGTAACAAATTGTTGTGTGACATATACCGGAGATTACAACTATAGCAAACATGAAATGATAGAAAATATTTATAATAAATGTGAGTGCGTATTTATATGTGCGCATGATGTACGATTTTTTTTTTTTAATTGTGTAGCACAATCTAATTATCCTATACTTATAATTGATAAAATATGATATCATTTTATAAATCTAAAGTCACGAAAAAAGTTAATTTAAGCGTTGGTTGAACTTGTAACAGTTACTTTTGTAAAAATGGACACTCTTTTATTTAAATAAATCTATAAAAAGAAGTAATTTTTTTAGAACATAAAAAAGAATTAGAAAAAGAATTGATATTTTTGCACAATACTAGTCCCAGATCACACGATAATTAATTAAATATTTTCATTAAATGTGATACCACCTAGAAATTTCATTTTTATACGTCAACCCTTTAATTCAACCATCTCACAACTTAATTCCGAAGTCACGAAAATTCTAGAAAAAGAAAAAATAAATTTTTTTGAAATTATGTCACGAATCAATTTTGTGAAATGAATTTCTAAATAAACTCGTCTTATATTTTTTTATATTTAAAATACATCGAATTGAGTTATTTCACATATTTAATTAATTAATAAGAAGATTCATATGAGATAATATAAAAAAATGGCCTTTATTTATTCATTCAATTTCAATAAAATCCAAAGGCCATAGACAGATAATCCCTTTCGGACCCCTTAATTTACAATATATTTCGAAATTGCATGCAAAATTAATCCAATTACCCACACACCTTTACGCATAGCTTCTTGTTAATGGAATTCTTCAAGGAGGCGAAGGCGGTAAGATTAAGGAGCCACTTGAATAAGTACTTGGCCGCAGACGATGACCAAGTCTCCACGCGGCAGAGCAGAATCGGCGACGCCAGGAGAGCCCGGTGGCTGGTGGAGCTCGTCGACGGAAACAGCTACGTCGTCCGCCTGAAGAGCTGCTTTAACCGCTACCTCACCGCCTCGAGCGACCACTTTCTACTGGGCATGACGGGGCACAAAGTCTTGCAGACTTCGCCGGAGAATCCCGAGAAAGATTTGACCATCGAGTGGCAGCCGATCAGAGATGGGTTCCAGGTGAAGCTGCGGGCTTTTGGGGGCACGTGCTTGAGGGCTAACGGCGGGACGCCGCCGTGGAGGAATTCGGTGACACACGACAACCCTCATGCGGCTGCGACGCATGATTGGGTCATGTGGGACGTGGAGGTGGTAGAGGTGCCGGAGGACGAGGCCGTGGTGGATTACTGGTCGATGGTTTCGAGCTTTTCGTCTGTTTCCGATGAGATCGCCGGTCTGGAGCTAGGGTTCGACTCGCCGGTTTCTGTGCGGTCCGGGCTGTCCGATTCGGCCTCACCTTCGCCTAGATTTTCCATGAAGAAGGTACGTTTGTTTACTCAAATAAAGTCGATTTGTTTGGAAATTTATTTATTTTTTAATTACCAACAAAATTATGATTTTCCTTAATTACTGTTAATTACACAAATAAAGAGATAAAGTTATGGGAAATCATTAGTATAATTATCGTAATTAATCAAGTAAATCAATTAAACATGCTAAGAAACAAAAATACACATACTAAATTTTTTTTTTATTTCAATTCAAAAAATTAGTAACTAAGACCACTCACTCTTTGCGTCACATAAAATATATGCATCATATTGTTTTATTTATCAATTTAAATATTAAAAAATTAATAAAAGGAATGGCATATATTTCAAAATATATGTATATAAAAAAACAAATATTAATTATAGAAGGGTAAAAAATATATGAAGAGATTAAGAACAAAGTAGAGAGACTCCAAAAATGACTTTATTAGGACAAATAAAATTAACTTTTCCACCAACGTTTGTTACCAAACTTTTCACACGTATTCATTTATCATTGGAAACCACAACAATATGTTATATACATACATTATATGAAACAAAAACAAATGGGAAACGAAGAGTGTCACACGGCTTTGCATGAAAATGACCTCATTTTTTTTTAATCGAAGATAAGACGATGTGTATTTTCTCTTGTGCCCTGTAGAAATTAGTGGACACGGGTTTACACTATAAAAGTGTAATCCAATGAGATTCCTTGGATATTTATACGTTTTTCAGGTCATGCTATGAGATGATTCACGATTTCAGGCTGATTTGTATTTATTTTTTTAATTTTAGACATTTTCACTAGTGTACTACTATGACATCAGAAAATGATGACTTGACATCAAAATCGTTGAAATGATGCTGAAAAGTTACTGACATCTCTAACGTCATATTAGCACTTTGGTGAAAAACAAATAAAATTGAAAAATAAAAATTATTGAACTAAAATTGTGAATTGACATATAACAAGACCAATAATGAAAACATTCATATTACATGACCAAAAATATAATTTTTCTTTCATATACGTGTGTGTGTGTATATATTAATTGCATAAACATACATAAAAAATATGAGTAGATCTCTTGTGAGACAGTCTCGTTAATTTTTATCTGTGAAACGAGTCAACCATACCGATATTCACAATAAAAAATAATACTGTTAACATAAAAAGTAATATTTTTTCATGGATGACCCAAATAAAAGATACGTCTCATAAAATACGACTTTTGAGACGTCTCACACAAGTTTTTGCATGTATCACGTGAGTCATCAAAATATATAGATTGGAGCTTCCAAAAAAATAATAATTAAAGATTGGGGGTGGAGAAATAAATATTATTTGCATTAAATAATTTTTCCATTGATATCTATGTATGCCTTGGTGGCCATTTTAGCTCATTTATGTTTTCGTGCAAGTCATGCTCATTTTAATATTGTATCAGGATCATTCTAATTAGGTCAGAATTAATGTCACCTTCAGTATTTCTATTTTATATTTTCATTTATATATATGGTCCAAATGAATATAAACTTTATAAAAATTCAATATTCTATCTCACTTTTGTGTATGCAAATTTAAATAAAAGAAAAAATAAATTCATGCATAAATATTCAAAAAAAATCATGGAAAAAAATATGATATGAGATAAAAATTCGTGTTGCTAATTCAACAATTTTTTTATTTTTATTTTTTGCTTTTTAATATATGAATTGGTAATCTACAACTAACTAGTCCAATTTGGTGAGCTATACATTGCATTCTATTCTATTTATTAAAAGTCGGTTTCATAGTTGTAGTTTGAGTGAGCTCTTCTAACACTATATTTTGGCTGAACCTTATTTTTTTAACAGTTATTATTATTTAATTCTTTTTTTTAAAAATAATGATCATGTGACGTTCCAAGGATTTATCCATCAATTCTTCACTCTCATTCTGGGTCAAATTTCAGATATTCTGAGTTGTTTGATGAATTTGATTTGGTTAATTTATTTTCTCGGATCGAACTTGATGATGTTTTATGAGATATTCGAGTCGGTAAAAAATATGTTTGATTTAGGTTACCAACATTTTAAAGATTGAGTTTGTCAATTCAGATTTGCGGTGTATTGCGAAAAAAAAGAACCGTGACTTCTCACGTCGAACAAATTCTTGATGATTTTAGATTCTTTTATTGAAGCACATTTACTTTTTCAGGAAAAATGAGTTGAGAATTATAAAATAGAAACGAATTTTAGTTGGGAATACGTAGAATCAGACAATAAATTATCCTTGTTCCTATTGTACGAGGCCCCCCGTACCTGCCTGTCGTTTACCTTCTCCATCTTCGACAAATTATTCACCGATCAAAAGCCAATCATTCATCTTCACTCAATTTTTTTTTTCTGCACAGAAGCTTAGCTCGAAGTTTTCAATGCAACGAGCTCCAGCAATGGACTTGTTCCAGAACGCGAAAACGGTCCGCCTGAGAAGTTGCCATGACAAGTACTTGGCGGCTGAGGAAGACGAGGAATCCGTCACCCAAGATCGCAACGGCGCCGCCAAGTCTTCTAAATGGACGGTCGAGTTTGTCGAGAATTCGGATAACATTATCCGGCTCAGGAGCTGCTACAACAAGTACTTGACGGCGTCGAATCAGGCGTTTCTTCTCGGGATGACTGGCCGGAAAGTGACCCAGACACGTCCGAGCAGGCTCGACAGCTCCGTCGAGTGGGAACCGATCAAGGAGAACGGCGCCGTGAAGTTGAAGACTAGGTACGGGCAGTTTTTGAGGGCGAATGGGGGTTTTCCGCCCTGGAGGAATTCGGTTACACATGATATTCCGTATCGGACGGCGACCCAGGAATGGATTCAGTGGGAGGTTCATGTGGTGGAGATTATGGTGGAGCAATCTCCGGTGGGTAAAGAAGAATCTTTCGCTTCAGAAACCAGCTCGCCTTCCACCACGCTGTCGCCCGTGTCTGCCAGTTTTTCTGGTCGAGAGGTCCGTAATCGTTCTATATAAAAGTTGAAATGCGATCAGAAATTGTGCAAGTTAACCAAATCCCATGATCCCGTATGAAATTAATTATATTTTAAAACCAATATATTATTAAAATCAAGAGTAAAAAAAAAAAAAAAGTCCCTGTAAACGATGAAATGTGTCTCATTTTTTTAAAAAAACAACGCTATTAATTTTACATTAAATAGTTTTATGCTATTTTGACATCTCAGAGGACGATAAATAAGAGTTAAATAGATTTGTACGTAAATGGAGGAAATATGTATGATTTTAAAAAAATACAGGGAAGTTTTCTTTATGTGGAAATGTTATCAAAAACCAAATTTTATGATAGTTTTAGTCTAAGGTAAAAAAAATGAATCTTGATGGGAAATATCTCATTCTGAAGTTGTTGGTACTTTGGCGCAGTCAAATGACTCTTTAGCTAGTTCGCCACCGAAGGTGAGTGATGGCAGATTGATTTATTTTCACCTCGCTGATGAATATGGAGAAGTGGATGAGGGGTTCGAGGAGCTGCGTGTTTCATTCAAGGGAAATGGCGTGCACGAGTTAACGACGAGGCTGGAGGTTGAGTTGGGGCTTGAAGGGATCACGGTTTGCACTCGAAGCCCGTTGAATGGGAAGCTTTATCCTCTTCGTCTGCAGCTTCCACCCAATAATGCAACTATGCATGTTGTTGTTGTACCGATTTCGTCACGAGGTGATCTTTGATTCTGCATTAGTTTATGAATTATTGACATTTATATTGCGCAATATTTGGGACGAGTGATTCTTTATTTGAACTTAATTATTGAAGTTGGAGAAACGTTTGTCTTCTTGATTTGAAGTTGTTTGGTGAACTGATCCTATATTTTCTTGTGCTGAGAATGCTATTAACTCTCTTCTTGTTCTGGTGTATATCTGTAGCTCAAGATTCGGCGAAATCAGAAGTGCTGTTGTAGGAGAAAGTTCAGAAATCCCAACGATTTTGCTCAAATAATTGTGTGTTTTCTGTACATCCTGCTCTGGCCTGATTCTACATATGCTAGCTTGGTAGAGAGTGCAACGTTTTTGTTTGTTTTGTTTTGTCTGGAAATGTGTTCGATGCTTATGTATTTGTTATATATAGATTCAACCGGTTACGAAATAGCTGTAACTCTGCATACTTAGCCTATTTAACGCGTTGCACCACATGAAAAATATATGTGGCTAGCTAATTGTCGACTTTTCCGCTTAAGCGTGAACGTTGATATACAGTAAGAATATTACACTCACCCTGCATCGGGGGCAAATCTCCCTGTATTGGCCCAGTGCATGATCGTATTCCGCTCAAGTGTGTAGTACTATTCTTTGGCCAAAAGAACGTGAACGCCACTACATGCACTTTCCTCTAAAGATTGTGAAGTGGTTTGGTCCGGATAGGGGGGCTTAAGTTTAATTGAGCTTGACTGGCGAACACCGTCAGCCAGCTGCGGATCAGGTTCGCAAGCTTGAACCGAGCTTAATAATTTCGAGCTCAATCCCGGTGACTATGCACTCAATTTCAAAACCATTGTGTAGAACTATGATGTTCTACTTTTATTATTTAAATACAGAGACTGATAATATATGTTAGTTGAAAATGTCAAATTGGAATACCAATTAGAACTTGAAATATTAGATAAACGAAGGTCGAGAGCGAGTTTAAATATTGAAACTATAGTTTTAAGTTTTGGAAAAGAGTTTTTTTTTTTTTTTTTTTTTTAATTAAGAGAAACCCAATTAGTAGAAATCCCAAAATCACACTTTTGGTGTAAATAAATATTTTTATAGATTTTCTGAAAAAAGCCTACTCGTTTAAATAATTAAGAAAACAATTGATGAGAAATGTCCAAAAACAAATAGATTCGGATTTAGTCAATTCATGATTCTATATACATAATTTAAATTAGTGTACTGACACACGTTACGTATTTGTACAATATTTTTTATAATTCATTTAGTTTATATTTAAACGATGATCAAAATATAATTACAATAAATAATGAGAGATTATATCGTAATTTTGATATATGAATTTAAAAACTAAATAGGAAAAAAGGTAAAAAAAAGAGTCCAAAATAAGAATTAAACCTACAACTCGATGTTTAGAAACAACTCTATCCGCTAACATACATGTGACTTTCATTAAAGTTTTAATATTTTATTAATATATATAATTATTAAAACAGATCATGATATCAAAAATTAGTTACTCTAAGGGTCTCAAACTTAATAATAATAATAATATAATAATAATAATAATAATAATATAGATAGCTATACATGGATTATTTTGTTTAAAAATGAATATGAATTAATCATTTTCCATGCTCCTTTTTAATAATAAAATTTGAACCTTATA
>NC_133312.1:21781956-21848242 GCF_012295235.1 Primulina huaijiensis
AAAAAAGAAGATGGCTTTCACAAAGTTATTTTTAATTATTTTGGTTATAATACTCACGAATCTTGTACTTATCGGAGAATATCCTCCTCATGTGTTTTCTTTATTTTTACGAATGCTTGTATTTGTTGTTTATCCATTACTTTGTATTGCAATATTCATTAACTAATAAAATGCATCGTAATTTTTTTAGTACCACCATGTCAAACTTGGCAAAGCTCGAATTCATTGCTCTTGATATTACGGGAAAAAATTATATGCCATGGACTCTCGATGTAGAAATGCATCTTGAGTCATTAGGTCTAAATGAGACCATAAAAGAAAATGGCATATGCACATCACAAGAAAAGGCAAGAGCCATGATATTTTTGCGTCGACATCTCGACGACGGATTAAAATGTGAATATCTCATCGAAAAAGATCCCATGGCTCTGTGGAAAGGATTGAAAGAAAGATTTGAACCTATAAGGGAAGTTATACTTACGACCGCCCGTGATGAATGGAATATGTTAAGATTCCAAGATTTTAAGAAAGTCAGTGATTACAATTCAGCGATGTATCGAATAATCTCACAGCTAAAATTTTGTGGACATGAGGTCACAGAATCTGAAATGCTTGAAAAAACATTATTCACGTTTCACGCATCAAATATAACTTTACAGCAACAATATAGAGTGCGTGGATTTGCGAGATATTCTAAGATCATCGCCTGTCTTCTTGTGGCGGAAAAAAACAACGAGCTACTAATGAGAAATCATCAGTCCCGACCCACTGGATCATCATCATTTCCAGAAGTAAATGCTGTAAGTAAAAATGAATTTAAACCTGGAAACCAAAATCAAATTCAAAGACAAGGTTTTGGTCGAGGTCGAGGTCGAGGTCGAGGTCGTGGACGTGGACGTGGAATTGGTCGTGGTCGTGGTCGTGGTCGAGGCCGTGGTTTTGAAAACAATAGAGATAGTTATTTTTATAATTCATCTCAAAAGGGCGTCACGAACCACCCACAGAAAAGGCATCATGAGAACATGAGTGTTAATGAAAATCACTCGAAAAGATTTGAAAGTTCTTGTTTCAGATGCGGTACTCCAGGACATTGGTCTCGTATTTGTCGAGCCCCTGAGCATCTTTGCAAACTTTATAAAGAATCGATAAAGGGGAAAGAAAAGGAGACCAACTTCACTGAGCGAAGTGACCGTTTGAGTGATTCAACTCATTTTGATGCTGCTGATTTTATGAATGATTTCTCTGGAAATGATCAATATGTTGGTGGGATAGAAATGAACAATATTGATGCTGCAGATTTTCTCAATGATTTCTCTGAAAATGAACAATATAGTGGTAGAATATAAATGTACAATAATTTATTTTTCATGTATTTATATGATAATGTTTTATTGTACAATTATGATATGTGTTATATTTAAATATGTATTGTCATTAATTTTTTTTCATTGCATATTTTTTGAAGTTCAAATATGGAAAATGCTACGAGCCAAGCTGAAGTTTGCATACCCGATAGTGGTACAACGCACACTATCCTCCGAGATAAAAGATATTTCTTGGAACTAAAACCAACAAAAACAACGGTGAATACAATATCAGGTCCTGTAGACTTGATTAAAGGATGTGGTAAAGCACAATTTTTGTTACCTAATGGTACAAAATTTTTGATCAATGATGCTTTATATTCACCACAATCGAAAAGAAATTTGTTGAGTTTTAATGATATATATTCCCATGGGTATGATACTCAAACAATGAATGAAGGGAATGAGAAATATATGTGTCTTACCAAATATAAATCAGAAAAGAAATATGTGATTGAAAAACTACCAATGCTCCCTACTGGATTGCATTATACACATATAAGTCCCATTGAATCAAACATAGTAGTTGATAATTCTTCAATATTAACCAATTGGCATGATCGATTAGGACATCCTGGTTCAATAATGATGCGAAGAATTATAGAAAATACACATGGTCATCCGTTGAAAGACCAGAAGATCTTTCAGAATAATAAGTTTCAATGTAAAGCATGTTCTCTTGGAAAACTTATTATAAGACCATCACCAGCCAAAATCCAAACTGAATCACCAATGTTTCTTGAACGTATTCAGGGTGATATTTGTGGACCAATCCATCCACCATGTGGACCATTCAGATACTTTATGGTATTGATTGATGCCTCCAGCAGATGGTCACATGTATGTTTATTGTCAACTCGAAATGTTGCATTTGCAAGATTACTTGCTCAAATAATAAAATTGAGGAATCAATTTCCCGATTATACAATCAAGAAAATTAGACTTGATAATGCTGGTGAATTTACTTCCCAGACTTTCAATGATTATTGTATGTCTATGGGAATCATTGTTGAGCATCCTGTTGCTCATGTACATACTCAAAATGGATTGGCTGAATCATTGATTAAACGTCTGCAAATGATTGCTAGACCAATGATTATGAAAACAAAGCTCCCTATTTCTATATGGGGACATGCAATTTTACATGCTGCTTCATTAATTCGCATCAGACCAAGTGCATATCATAAATACTCCCCATTGCAGCTTGCATTTGGTAAAGAACCAGACATTTCTCATCTGAGAATTTTTGGATGTATGGTGTATGTGCCTATTGCACCACCTCAACGAAAGAAAATGGGACCTCAAAGAAAGATTGGAATTTATATTGGTTATGATAGTCCATCGATCATTCGATATCTTGAACCACAGACAGGCGACGTGTTCACAGCACGTTTTGCTGATTGTCATTTTAATGAGGAAATCTTCCCAATGTTAGGGGGAGAACAGAAACATACCGAAAAAGAAATTACATGGTATGTATCATCATTGTTACATCTGGATCCAAGAACAAAACAATGTGAAAAAGATGTACAGCAAATTGTGCACTTGCAAAGAATAGCAAATCAAATACCAGATGCATTTGCAGACACAAAAGGGGTAACTAAATCATATATACATGCTGCAAATGCCCCTGCTCGAATTGAAATTCCGAAGAAACAAATTGAAGATAGTCATGATGTCATTAAACGCCTGAAGCGTGGAAGGCCAGTTGGTTCCAAGGATAAAAATCCTCGAAAAAGAAAATTCATAGAGAAACACAATGATCACAAAATAGAGAATGATGTTCCTGAAGAAACACATAATGATCACAAAATAGAGAATGATGTTCCTGAAGAAACACATGATGATGAAAATGTTTTGTCAGAACCACAAACTGACGAGAATCATGAAATCTCTATCAATTATATTAATACTGGAAAAATATGGAACCGAAAAGATATAGAAGAAATTGATGATATATTTTCTTATAATGTGGCAATCGACATCATAAATGATAATGAAGATCATGAACCAAAATCTTTTGGTGAATGTAAAAATCGGCAGGATTGGATAAAATGGAAAGATGCCATCCAGGTTGAATTGGATTCGCTAAATAAACGTAATGTTTTTGGACCTATAGTCCTTACACCTGAAGGTGTAAAACCTGTTGGATACAAATGGGTTTTTATTCGAAAGCGAAATGAGAAAAATGAAATAGTAAGATATAAAGCTCGACTTGTTGCACAAGGTTTTTCTCAAAGGCCTGGAATTGATTATGAAGAAACGTATTCTCCTGTGATGGATGCAATTACGTTTCGGTATTTGATTAGCTTGGCAGTATCTGAAAATTTAGAAATGCGTCTTATGGATGTTGTTACAGCCTACTTATATGGATCACTTGATAGTAATATATATATGAAAATCCCTGAAGGATTTAAGATGCCTGAAGCACAAAGTTCAAAACCCAGAGAATGTTATTCTGTGAAATTACTAAGATCATTATATGGGTTGAAGCAATCCGGCAGAATGTGGTATAATAGGCTAAGTGATCACTTGATGAAAAAGGGATATGTAAATAATTCAATATGCCCTTGTGTTTTCATTAAGAAAACAACATCCGGATGCGTAATTATTGCTGTATATGTTGATGATTTAAACATCATTGGAACAAATAAGGAAATTCAAGAAGTTGTGTCATACTTGAAAGAAGAATTTGAAATGAAGGATCTTGGAAAAACCAAGTATTGTCTGGGTTTACAAATTGAACAAAAAGAATGTGGAATATTTGTTCACCAGACAAATTATACAGAAAAGATCCTTAAACGTTTTAATATGGACAAATCAAATCCTTTAAGTACTCCAATGGTTGTTAGATCATTAAACATAGAAAAGGATCCATTCCGTCCATGTGAAGATGATGAAGATATTCTTGGTCCAGAAGTACCATATCTAAGTGCTATCGGTGCCCTTATGTATCTTACAAATTGTACAAGGCCTGATATATCTTTTGCCGTAAATTTATTGGCAAGATTTAGCACATATCCAACAAAGAGACATTGGAACGGAATTAAACATATATTCCGTTATCTACGAGGAACGACAGACTTGGGACTTTTGTATTCAAAAGATGCTAATCCAAGTATAATTGGTTATGCCGATGCTGGATACTTATCTGATCCACACAAAGCACGTTCTCAAACTGGATATGTATTTACTCGTGGAGGCACTGCAATTTCTTGGCGTTCACAGAAACAAACACTTGTAACAACTTCATCAAATCATGCCGAGATTATTGCACTACATGAAGCAAGCCGTGAATGTGTGTGGTTAAAATCAATGACTCAACATATCCAAATCTCATGCGGATTATCATTCGACGAGAAGCCTGTGATACTATATGAAGATAATGCTGCATGTGTTGCTCAAATGAAAGAAGGATACATAAAAAGCGACAGAACTAAACATATTCCTCCTAAGTTCTTCGCATTCACCAAGGAGCTTGAGAAGAATAAATGTATTGATGTTCGTCACATTCAATCAAGTGAAAACTCATCAGATCTCTTCACAAAGGCACTTCCTACGACAATATTCAGAAAGCACATATATAATATTGGGATGCGCAATCTACGAAATCTGTGAAGAATTGTTCGTGTCAACATGAGGGGGAGTTTACGTGACTGCACTCTTTTTCCCTTACTATGGTTTTTATCCCAATGGGTTTTTCCTAGTAAAGTTTTTAACGAGGTAGTATAAAAACACGTAATGAAGACAATCATTATGATCATCATCACAAGGGGGAGTGTTGAAAAATAATATTTAAAATGTGTGTATTGAATATTTGAATGTTGAAAATTAGGTAAAATTAGGTGTTGAATATTGAAATTTGTGTGTGATGATGAATGTAATGATGTAATTTATTTTTGGATTATTTGTAAAATTTTTCTATAAATAGATATCTCATTTGTGAAGAAAATTACAATTGAGTTGAGAGAAAAATATTATAAAATGTGTAGTGTGATAATTCTGAGAGTTTGAGATTTTTACTTTTTACCGTAAATTTTTACTTTTTCACAACAGTTTTAACTATTGTACGATTTAAAATTTTTTTATCATACGACCAACTTGACATTAAGCTCGAGTTGTAAAATCAATTATTGATATCATGCTTAATGCAATTTGTTAATAATTCATAATGACGAAAAGGATATCATGACATTAACATCTTTGAGCCAAATATAAATATCTCTGATATTTGTATATTATTTAAATATATAAAAAAATTTTGTGAAATGAGTCAATTTTATGAGTAAAATCTCATATTTGGTTCAGTTATTAAAAAAGATTACTTATTATTGTAAATATGGTCTGTGTTGACATGTCTCACGTATAAAATCTATGAGACCTTTTCACCTATCATTAAATATTTTGTCATTTTTGTAATTACCTAATTAGCCATCATTTGGAAATGTGAAATTATTACAATGAGTGGGTCTCATGTGAGACCGTCTGTGAGACGGGTCAACCCTACCCATATTCACAATAAAAAGTAATACTATTAGCATAAAAAGTAATACTTTTTCCATGGATGACCCAAATAAAATATCCGTCTCACAAATACGACCCGTGAGACCGTCTCACACAAGTTTTTGCCTATTACAATTTTCATAGTAAATTTCAATAATTCGATTTTTAACTTTTTGAAAACAGATCTGAGAGTCATGCCAACAGGAATACCAAATGCAAACAAGAACAATTAAAATGGGCTTGTTGTTTTTTCTTGCTTTCAAATTTTAAATTTTTATTTCCCTTCTATTTTTTTTTATCGATTGATATTCGAACATTCCAAACACGGCCTTAAGATTTAACGCCCCAGTCTCAGAGTATTCCAACGCCCGTCACTTTTAACAAACTCCTATAAAACATCGCCACCAACGCGTAACTTACCACTACATTCTCCACTCCAGTAGAGCTCGGCCGACCCATTTACAGTCTCACCTCATCCACTCTCTGGGATCTTCGGGAGAGCTTCATTCCACCATCTGTGTGAGGAAAGTGAGGTTGATTGTAGAGGATTAAGGGTAAAAGAGCAATCTTTCTTGGTAAAAAAATGGGTGTTGATTACTACAACATATTGAAAGTTTCGAGAAATGCGACTGAAGAAGATTTGAAGAAGTCTTACAAGAGATTGGCAATGAAATGGCACCCAGATAAGAACGCGGTCAACACTAAGGAAGCGGAGGAGAAATTCAAGCAGATAAGTGAGGCGTATGATGTGTTGAGTGATTCTCAGAAGAGGCAGATCTATGATTCGTACGGGGAAGAAGGACTCAAGTCTTCTATGCATGCGCCGCCGAGTTCGAAAGAGAAGGATTTTACTGGTGGTGGAGTGGGGAGGGGGTTTAAATTTAGCCAGAGGGATGCGGAGGTTATCTTTGCGGAGTTTTTCGGTGGTTTGGATGGTGGGATAGGGAAGAGTAGTGGAGGCGGCGGTGATGGAGGGAGGCTGAGGAAAGCGGCGGCAATGGAGCATATGTTGCCGTGTACTGTGGAGGAGTTGTGTAAAGGGTCGAGAAGGAAAATGATGATATCGAGAATCGTTCTTGATTACTCCGGGTAGATATTTGTTGTTACTTTTCTTCGTTTATTGACTTTGTTTCAGTTTCTTATTTGTTGCATAAATTTCATGATTTGGTTTTGAATATAAAAGTTATATCGCATTTTTTTTAAAGGAAGTTCTATCGTATTTTAAGTAATATTTTTTGTGTGTAAAGTTGTAAATTTGTTTTTCATGCTACGTTGTCTGTAGAGATGATTGCGTTTAATATAGACCCAGACTTGTGCATAGGAAGTGGTATTCTGATTAGCATTTCCTATAATATGATGCTTCATATAAGTTCGGCCTACTGTTGAATTTTTGCTGTGAATTCATCCATGTTTATGTGTTGATTTCTATATATATCTTTAAATCACTCTTTGAAGTTTGAATTAGCCACAAATCTTGTTATTAGGATTTTCTGTCTTCTGAATGTGTCTGGTGGTGGTGGGCTCAATGCTGTCGCCCGCCCCCTCATTTTCTTTAGTCTATGTTCACTAGCAAGATCTTATTGCAGAAAGCCTAGCACAGTTGAAGAGGTGCTCGCTATAAATGTCAAACCAGGTTGGAAGAATGGCACAAAGATTACTTTTCTTGAGAAAGGGAACCACGAACGTGGTGCTACACCTGGAGACCTTATCTTTATCATCGATGAGAAGCCCCATCCGATTTTCAAAAGGGACGGCAATGATCTGATCATCCATCAAAAAATCTCTCTACTCGATGCTCTCACAGGAAAGAATCTCAACATGAAAACATTAGATGGACGTGAGCTAGTTGTTCCAATATCAGATATTATCAGACCAGGCCATGAAATGGTGATTCAAAACGAAGGAATGCCCATATCAAAAGAACCTGGTAAAAATGGAAACTTAAGGATCAAATTCGATGTCAAATTCCCTTCAAGGCTTACTGCAGAACAGAAGTCGGATTTAAGGAGGATCCTTGGGAGGACATCCGGGTAGTATCTGTCTGTTTAATATATAGATTTACCATGAATGCATATAGCACAACTAAGTATATATATACTTACCTTCTCTATCTAGTAGCGTCGTTGCTTTCGCTTAGCTACTATTACAGCAGCTATAGAGAACTTTTTGCGGTATGAATCGTTTTACTCTGTTGTATGCAGATGTTTCTTACTTCAGTATTTTGAACTTTAACCCAAACATTCTTTCTTTGCATCAATTTCCAGTAATAAGCAGCAAATGTAAAAGATGGCATAGATTATCTCTTATATAAATTGTATGAAAGCCAAATGCATGCCATATCCAAGTTCAATATGTCATGTTGAAAACATTAATAATTCATGCTGCTTTGTTTGCTCTCCCAACTGTTAATAAAGCAAGAACCCACCAAGGATAATCGATCTAAATCAGAATCTGTGTTTCTCAATCTTCTTTTGGAGGTCCTCCCTTTTTGCCCCCACAACCTTATCAACTACTTTTCCTCTCTTTACCAGCATGAAACTAGGCATGGCCTGTACTCCAAACTCCTCCGCGACATCATGTTTACACAATTCAACAACATTAGATACTAGTTGAGAGGCACGAATGTGTCTACGTACTTGAATTAAGCAGTGTCTAATCTAAACTGTTTACTTCCACAATTCGAAATCCTTTAGCAGCAGTTATTCAAAATTGTGGTAACATCGCAAACTCTTCCCTTGCAATTTCGCGTAACAGCCGCAATATCGAAGAAATCAATGAAATGGAATAAAAATGTAAGTGGATGTAGGAAGATTCCTAGGCTGCTCAAATCAGAGGGAATCTAACATGGACAAATTTGAGAATCAGCACTCCAATGGAATACGATGATTAACAAAAAAATCAAAATTTAAAAATTTAATAGATCGAAATAAAAATAAAAAAATTAAATAAATCAAGAAAATTTATTTTCCTTGAATAACTAAACATATTAAATTTTCTAAAAAAAGAGAATTACTTTATAAACACAATCGTACAGTGGCAAGCTTTTTCACTCACTCCGACGATGCATTTACGAGTTGTAATTATTCATTTTAAATTGTGCCTAACATATACCTACTCATTACAAGTTTTCCCTTCCGTTTTGTCGATATGTCATTTCTATAAGGGGCGGAGCCAGAATTCAAAATTATCTGAGTTGGCTCTATCTCATACTATATTTAATAAAATAAATAATTAACTAAAAAATTTAAAATAAAAAATATGTAAACATTGATTTTATAAAAAACATAGAACAAGAGTATTTAATACTTTCAAAAACATGGAGCTAAAACACTGCTGAAGTTGTGCTCCTCCATTCTTAGAATAAAACTCATTAATTATTAAATCGTTATCAATTTTTTCAACCAAATCTCGTTCGATGTAAATTACCATAGAATCTCCGAAAAACTATGCTTTCATCTTGTTACGAAGAGTTGTTTTAACAAGTTTCATTGATGAAAATGCTCGTTTCGTTGTTGCTGTAGAAACGAGACGAGTTAAAACAAAACGAATCAAACTTTCAATTAAATAAATATATCAGATTCGATAAATAAGTAAACGATGTAGATAAAAATGTATAAATCACATGTCAATCAAATCGTAGGTTCTTGACAATTAATCTTCAACATAGTTCATAAATAGTTGATAAATTCTGAAATCTTTCATGGCCAGCAACATCAAGTTTATAGTGATCCAATTGCATTCTCAAGTGACGCAAATCTTGTGAATCAAAATCAAGATAATAGAATTTCTCAACAAGTCGATAGATATGATCAATATTAAGAAGTTTAAAGTTTTCTTTAGGTTCCAAAGCACAACTAAGTTTATAAAGAAGTTCAACTGTCTCATCATTAACTCTATTATTAAGTTCTTCAACTTGAAAATCTATTTTAGCTGTAAATACATTAAATCGATAGTGGTGCTCAACTGTGATTGAATCTTTTTTTTTTTGGCAAGAACAGCCTGTACCAGATTTTAAAAACTAAAACCAAAATTCCAATTAAACAAATTGATTTTTTAAATTAATTCAGCTCGATAAGTTATTTGAGTTGAAATCGATATTTTGTTCACACATAGACTGAATTGATGTATGACCTTATCTTAATTTCAAAAAAGATTTTTACAAAATTTTTACTCTTAAGAATCATTGCGATCAAATGTCAAAGTCAGTTCACATCATTTTTTAAAACCAACGGTAAAAAAAAAATTTGATATTGATAAACATCAAAGAATAATATGGACATTAATAGAAAACAAAAAGCTTGATACATCATTTAATTCATTATGCACAAAATTCAAATCATTGTTAAATCATATAATATCACATAATATGATTCACATGGAAATTTTGCGCAATTTCTCAAAATCATTACTTTATTTTTCACAAAATCAATTCTTATAAACATACACTAGTTCATACTAAAAAAATTAAAATTCTATAAAACTTTTAGTATTGATAGAAATTAAATAAAGATATAATAAAATATGTAGTAACTGCATAATTGTATTATCATATTAGCTAAATTTAATGTATTTGTGTATTATTGTAAATATAGTCTAAAAATATATTTGAAACTTAAAGTTAATTTTAAAATTCAACTTACATTAAGTTCTTCAACTTTTTGAGCAAAATATGAGCGAAAGTCAAATTTGATTATAAATATTTACAGAAGATCATTTAAAAAAATTACTCATAGTTAACAAAAATTCTTCAAATTTGCATCAATAAAATAAAGTTAACAAACACAAAAATAAGGGAAAAAAATACAGAAAAACCAAAAAAAAATGTAAAATTTAGGTGGGGCTGGAGCCCACCCTAGCCCAAGTGTGGCTCCGCCCCTGTTAAGGGCTCCAGCCCCTGTTAAATTCTATTATTTTACAAACCTTCGTCCCTCCAAGTTTTTCAAACCTTACTTTCAACAGTGTCAGTAGTAGTAGAGATGTAAACAAATCGAGTTTCATAAAATTTCTTTTGCTCCAACTAATTATCTAAATCAAATTGAAGAATCTTGAACTCATCTCATGAGGTATTTACAAAATTTGTTTATGAATATTTCTCTGATCTCGGAACATACGTTTTAATTAAAAAAACAAAAACAACGTTGTCACTAGCTATAATTTTATCTTATTATTCTTCCAACATGATACCAGTTTTATTACAATCTTTCAAACGAATTGCTTCACGACATTATTTTCAACATCAAAATTTTCAGTACCATTATTTTCTTCGTCACGAACGATTCTCATCCTCGTCTTATACTGATACCCTCTGGACACCCAAAGAAAGTACACCAAATTCAACCCACCCAACCCTGCAATAAGAAAATACAAATTCTCAACTTTCCCAGCATTGATATCCTTTGTTAACCAATCAGGTCGCCCCTTCCGCCCTGTCGTATTATGCACAACATTGACAACTAGAGCACTGAGGTAACTAGCTCCAGCCATTGTACAAGATAACAAAGAATTAGCCAGGCTAGTCATATTTTCAGGAAACTCTTTGTTATAAAACTCAATTTGTCCAATAATATTGAATGCTTCGGCAAATCCCATCAGTATAAGTTGTGGTGCTAGCCAGAAAACGGTAATCGGGGCCATCCCATCCGCCCTGTGATGCAGGATAGCTGAATCCCTTCGCATGCGCTCGACTAGACCAGCCACAACCATCGACATGACAGAGAAAACCAGCCCGATACCCATTCTTTGGAGTAGAGTGATGCCACCCTCGAGTATTGTGACTTTACGGACCGAGGGCACGACAATCCTGTCATATATGGGTACCCATATCCCTAAAGTGACCATGGATATGACCACGAGTGTACCTGCAGGGATTTTGAAGTTCGAGGTGAGTCGGCGGTCCATTTTCGAGGCTTGGGACATGGTGAATGTGCCTTGTTGTGCTATGGCAGTGAAACAGATGACGCCGGAAGCCCATATTGGAATTATTTTGATTATGCATTTGAATTCTTCGATTTGCTGGACACTGCAAAGTCTCCATGAATTGGAGATGGATCCATTGGATTGCATGTCACCTTCTGTTATTATGGCTGCTTTGTTCAAGAATCTGGTCATTGACATAATTTTGTAATATTATGTTAGTTTTGCATGTATGGTCGATGATTTTTTCCTCTACTAAAATTTAATTTTAGTCATGTATTTTTCGATGTTTTCATTTTTAGTATTTCTTATAGGGAATGATGATATAACACTACATAATCACCTCATTGAAATTTTAAGATTTGATCAATATTAACAATAAAACAGCAATCATTATTCATATATTTCAAATTCATCCCCAAACACAATCACCTAAAAGTTAGTGGAGCTCGAGCTCAACATCATGTGTAACCCCCGCGCCTGATGAAGACACGATAGAATTAATTGGACCATTTGAAGGTTGAAAAACAAGCGGCAAATCGGGATCAATCTCCATCAGTAGTCTCCACATATTATTGCCCATATATTCACACCCATAAGTCATAACCAATATTATATATTGTCACGTTAAGAAAAATGACCCTAAGATCGTAAATATTATTTGTTCAAGAAACAAAAGAACAAGAGATCATGATTAATATATAAAATTAACCAAAGTTCAAGAAGCTTGTCCTAATTAGAGTCAGAGAGATGAGATCTTCACGAAACAAACAAACATATGTAAAGTCCAAAGCAAGTTAAGCGAAACCCCCTTTAATAGATTAAGATGTAATACCTGCATTTATTTGTTAAACGCAACTTCTCCGTAACCGTCCCCTTCGGCGCTGGCGGGTCATAATATGTATCATCGACTCCCCCAGCTTCCGAAGTGTTCACCTTCCGCTTCTTGTATGCAGCCACGACCACATGCGCTATCCCAGAGAACACACTCCCTTCAGGCTTCACGTACACATAAAGCCTCGTCCCCGCGAAAAACAGTGAGATCGAGCAGAGCATGAGCACCGTAAGGATGCCAAAACCCCAAACCCAGCTAACAGAATCTTGAATATACACCACCAGAGTAAGTGCAATGATTAAAACAATTGTGAATGTGGTGTAATACCAGTTAAAGAAGCTGTTGATCCCTTTTCGTCCTTCTTCTGTGGTGCTATCAAACTGGTCGACACCGAATGGGATGCTGCATGGCCTAACGCCACCGGCGCCGATGGACAAAAACCCCAAAGCCATGGCCAGGATTCCGAATTGGAACTTGGTGGGACCCTGGCAAGGGTTTGTGGGTTGTAGAACGTTGCATGGTGGAGGGTGTAACTGAGGAACCCATGCTATAATAGTCAATGTTAACATACCCTATCGATCGAAAAGTTTAAATAAGTATTTTTTCATATCAGTAATTTGATCAAAATAATCGAATTTTAAAAATTTAATAAATCAGAACTCAGAATTGAATAAGTTATTGGACTATATAAACTCATTTCATAAGTCATGCCAAGAACATAGATGTTTGTGTCATTCTCATTAGCAGAAAATTTAAATAGAATCACAATGATTTAATGCAAGAATAAAATATAAAAAATTTACAAATAAATTTTATTTGCTGAGGTGGCTACATACCATGAAAGTAGCAAAAGAAGCATAAGCGATGGTGGTAAATCTGCCGGTGTAGGCATCCGAAATAAATGCACCCACCAAGGGTGCAAAATTTGCGACTCCCGACCATATATTCACCACATTTGAGGCCAACACCTGCTCCATGTGAAGCTGTGTTAACAAGAACATCATAAAATTTGCAATCAAACCAATGGAGGCCAATCTTTCAAACGTCTCATTACCTGTAATTAAATAAAAATAAAATAATATTGATTAAAATTCAATTATACATATACACAAGCATATACATATCTATACTTCTATACTATTATATTAGGTGCGAGGACATGATAATAACTACCTAGAGAAGACACCAACTTTTTTCCAATTTTACCCTTATATGATATTAATATTACACTTTTGTTTTTTGTTTTTTTGTTTTAATTTCAACACATACTTTTATTTTTATTTATTTTTATTTCAAAAATCAAATATCAATTTAGTCCCTTCATAATTTGTCAAATTTCACTTTAATCCATCGATAATAATAAAAAAGATTGTACACACGCATCGCGTGTGCATATTAACTAGTATATTATAAAACAAGGAGATATAAGACTAACTACATTTGGTGTCTTGGTGTAAAAAATTTTAATTACCAAAAACATCCCGACCAAATTACAAAATTATCCAAATTTTGTAAAGTAAAAAAATCATAAAAACAAATTTTAGTAAATTTAAAACTTTCTTAACCACTTTCAAATCTTTTAAATTTCTAAACATATTTATGTTATATTTATCTATATTATTATGTTTTAGATAATCATATCACTTCTAATAAAAAATAAAAAAAACATTTGAAAATAATTTAGATAATTATTTCAACTGTTANATCTTAATTTCTTTTGCGTAAGAATGTTATGCATCACTCTCAGTTCGAATTTAACAGGAAAAAATAGAAATAGTTTTCTTTTGTGAATTATTTTACATCTGAAACAATTACACGTATAGGAATCTCTTGTCTATGCCCATTCGTTCACAAGTTAATAAAATCGAATGAACTCAAAAAATTTGTGCATGCAAGTGTATGCATACCCAATACGAAGGGCATGGCCTTCCATCCGCCAGGCTTTCTCTGCTGCGGGGATGAGACCTTTGATCCATTTTCCGGCATAGACGACCTAGTCGGCGGTGGCGACTTGGAAGATAGAAATTTAGAGGAGAAGCAATGAAATTTATTGCAAAAGAAGGAAGAATTCAATTCCTTGTTTTGCTTTCCTTGTGCCGATTCAAGAGCCATGTTCTGTAAACAAGCGTAAATGCTTAATTTTCTTGCAGACTGAGCAGTGTATTTATATATAAAATTGCTGGAGAGGGAGGGGGCGGACGATGCTTAGTTCATTATGGTCTTACGTTTGTACTATGGTAATTGTAACTTGTCGGTTTAATTATTGGTTGCATTACTCAATCGGCTGGTGTTGTTTGTAGTCATGCACTTAATGTATAATCTATTTTATTTTATTAAAGTTAAAATATAATAATAATCATTTATTAAATACATCAACTTTTTCTTTCAACTTTATACTTATATGATAATAATATTACACTTTTGTTTTTTATTTTAAATGTCAACACACACTTTTATTTTTATTTTTTTTATTTCAACAATTCAAATATAAATTTAGTCCTTTCATAATTTGTCAAATTTCACTTTAATCCATCGATAATAATAAAAAAAACCGTACACACACGCATCGTATGTGCAGTATAGTTAGTAAGGAAAATAATTTTTTTTCCACTCACTTGTATTTTATTTTAAATTTCTTTCGCTAAGTTTTCACATATGGTTTTATATACTAATTTTTAATATCCGTAATATTTGGTTCAATTAATGATGTAACATTGAAAATTATATGACATTTTAAAATATTTATAAGATATTAAAAAATGTTGACATGACAAAATATTGACGTAGTGTCGAAAATTATGATCTTTTCAAGAATTTGATCAAAATAGGAGAAAATTATATGTTAGTATATCAAAATCAAACTGTAAAAGCGTAATAGATTGTCCAAAATTGATAAGTTAATGGACAAAAAAATAATTTTTTCTATATAATAAAATATACTTTTTGAATGAGGTCATGAAATAATTTATAAATATTTATTTCACTTACGTACCAAAAACGAAACTCTTTTTCTATATTTTCGCTTACTTAGTACAGAATAGTTACTATGTACAAGTGGTACGTGTGTGTATAATTTTTTTTATAATTATCGAGACATTATAGTGAAATTTGACAAATTATCGATGAACTAATATACTGTTTGAATTGTTGTAATTAAAAAAATAAAAACAAAAGTATTAGTTGAATTAAAAAAATAAAAATAAAAGTGTAATATTGATATCACATAAGGACAAAATTAGAAGAGCCAAAAACAGACCAAAACACTATTTTTCTCTATTATAGAGATTCTTAATAATAGTAATAGATGTTGCAGGGAGCACACACATTGCATGTGTGTATATTATAAATATTAAATTGAATTAAAATTTATTTTTGTAAAAAAAATTGAGTTTAATTATAATTTGCAGGATAATGAGATACTGTGAAGATAATATAGAAAATTTTGAGTGAACAATTTATTTTTTTTTACTCCTTTATCGTTAAGTATTTTGAAAGAATGTTAAAGATAAATTTGGTATTCTATTAAATTATCAAACATAATTTTTCTAAAGGATTTACGCATTAAAGGATAGTAAATTTATATTTATGCATTTTCGAGTTCTTGAAAGTGGAAATATAAGCTTGAAACAAGTGTAGTTTTACTCATGGTATCACTTACAATATTATTTTAATAGATATCTTGTGATACACTGTCATAACTTTTTATCTGTGAAACGGATCAATCCTTCTCATATTCACAATAATAAGTAATACTTTGACATAAAAATAATATTTTTTAATAATTGACCTGAATATGATATATATCTCATAAAATTGACTTATGAGACGGTAATCACAAAATTCTGTGTTGCGATTTTTATTAAATTTTGTTCCCTGAGCATGTGGATGGCTAAAGAATATTTTGGAAAACCATTTCCAATAATTAAAAACTTCACATAAAAACAAAAGTGGCAATTTGCCAATTTGTACACAGTGAACCCTCCTCCCTCTCCCTGGATCTGCCATCATCAGTGCACGGGAGGCATCTTGTAACCAGTGTTATCGTACTTTCTTGAAAATTTGAATCAACTTTCTTGAGGTTTTCTAATTTTTGGTTTAAAAATTTTCAAAAAGAAAATTGGAATTTTCATTAAAATAAATATTTTTTATATAATAATCAATCATTGTATGCAAATTTTGCATGCACTCAAATGAAATATTTATGTCAAAAAATTTTAATTTTAAATTGTTATATATATTAAATGTTTGTGTAAAAAATAACGTTTTTTGGGGAAAAAGGAGCGTTTTTCAGTATTGAATTGTAAAGATATTTTAAAAGTAAGAAAATCTTATAGGCTGTCTAGGAAAATCAAACTGATATACTTACTAGAAGACGAACATTTTATAATATATACTTTAATTTATAAAATCTTGAAGGGTATTCTCATAAATGAAATTCTTATATTTTGCAAAAGATGAAATATACTTCTATACTATTATAATTTTGTTCCCTGAGCATATATAATCACAAAAAACTCTTGTGAGACGGTCTCATAAATCAATTTCGTGAGGGGAATATATTATTTGGGTCATATATGAAAAAGTATTACTTTTTATGTTAAGAGTATTACTTTTTATTGTGAATATCGGTAGTGTTGACCCGTCTCATAGATAAAAATTCGTGAGACCGTCTCACAAGACTTACTATATTATAATAGTAATAATTAATATATATACATATATAGATAAAATAAATCTTGCTGGCCTATGAATTTATATTTTAAACCTCTTTTTGTAATGGGGTTTTCATTACCTATATATAATAATGACCGGAGAAGAAATATCTTTAAAATAACTAATGGTGGGTATTCTGTGTCCAATATTATACGAAGATAAGAGTGTCCAGTTTTGTTGGAGAATTGATCGTCCTAATTAATCTTTGTCCTTGGTTTTATTTCGAGGTTATGTTGGAATTTAATCAAAGTCTCACGTTATAATTAAATATACGAGGAAGATCGTAGATTAATAAGATGAAATGATATCTTCATTGGTATGACGCTTTCTGGATAAAGTTCAAAAACAAATCTATGAAAACTTAGACTCGAAGTGAACATTATCATACTATCATGTAGATACGTGACTTTCATTATATAATATATGGTATCAGAGTTATGGTCTAGATCGAGCCTTGAAAGTGAAATTCTCAGATGCTCAGACGAAGAATATGAGTGTTCCCAGTAAACCTGTGATGAGATTGAGGCAGACGAGGCCTCGAGGATGGAATGATGGGATTGAGGAGATATCCAAACTATGAGAACAATGGCGGTACTTCGTTTGAGGAGATAATTGTTGGGAATTCAATTAAAGTCACACATTGAAAATATATGAAGAAGATCTTGAGTTAATAAGATGAAATGATATCTACATTGGTAGAGTTCTTTTGAGTAAAATTCAAAAGCAAATCTATTCAAGCTTAGACCAAATTGAACAATATCATAAAATATTGGAAGATTTTCATTGTACAACATGTTATATATATAGACAATATCATATGCTTGATATATCGAAGCTTATGGCATCATTTTAATTTTATGTTCCTACTTGGTTGATAATTGGTGTTCTTATCACTACATTTTAGGGTTACGAGACTCGATCTTCTGAGGGTCGTTTGTGCTTTCAAGAGCGAGGATTACAAGTAGGATTTCGGGAGATTTGACTCTCGAACACTGGGATTTTTCTTATTTCCTTTTCTGAGTTTTATTATCATATTGTTGACTTTGGATTTACTATATATTTAGGGGGATTATTCAATGTAGGAGATTTATTGACTTTTAATGACTTTTGTAGATTTTAAAAGTCTAGATGTATTCAATTAAGACTTTTACATACTTTATAGAAGTCTAGTGGTATTCAAAATAGACTTTCATAGAGTTTTAAAAAGTCAAGTGGTATTCAACATTGACTTTTAAAAACTCTATAAAAGTCTATAGGTATTCAAATTTTCAATAGACTTTTAATAACTTCGTGGAATTTATTATCATATAAGCATTAAAGCCTAAGGTACAATAATAAATTGTATTTGGTTCAACCCAAATATTTGGATTGATTTTTAAAACTTTTAACTCATACACAAGCTATTTATTTTTCTCTATGTCACTTCACATCATCTCTCTTCTTATCTTCTCTCCTCTCATCTATCTCTATCACTTTCTCAAATTTTCGAAGTGTATCACTATATATATTTTCATTTTTTCTTTTCAAATTTTTCATTTTTTGTCTACTTGTTCATTTAATAATTTTTTATTTTAATATCATATGAAATTTTGAATTCTAGAATTGATTTTGTGATTTTTAATTTATGATATATATAAATTAATTTAATATTCAATAATAATAAAAGATGATCCAAAAAAATGTCGCTTAATTCTTAAAAATTGAATAGTCTCTCAACAATCATGAATTTTTAAATTCTTTTAGCATTTTCAATTAATATGTAAGCTATGATATTTTTATACAAAATTATATCCGCACAATGCTAAATAATATTCTTTTCACATGTATATTATCAATTCAAAAACAAGGTTATATGTTAATCAATTTATGTATTTTAAAAAAATTTACAAATATGCATACAAACCCACATATATACACATGTAAAGATTAAATGATTTTACTTTTAAATAAGTAAATTTATTTATTAATATAAATATTGAAAAACTATTTCAAATTGAATATGTTATATATGTCAATTAATTATTGGTTCAAAGAAATTAATAAAAATAATATATTATAATTAAGTACAAAATTTATAAAATTATATAAAAAAATATTCACAAAAATATAAAAATCTTGCAAAAAAGTTTAAATGAATCTACATAAATCTGTTTATAAATATGTGAGATTCTGTAAAAGTTAATAAAAATCTATCAAATACATAAAATTCTATCATTTCAAAAAATCATAAAAATTAATCAAAACTCTGAATTAAATACACCCCACTTAGGTTAAGTTCAAGTATAGAACCAAAACCACTGTATTTTTTAAAAAAACTTTTATGTTTTGCATAAGCCACACAAACCTTAATAAATTTTTGGTCTTGATTAGTGTGCAATTGGATAATTGAAGATATGTCCGTTTAACAAGCACTGTGGGCTCAAGCCTTATGTCCGATGGGTACTCATCATGAGTCTTATTTTGTTATTTTAATTCTATTTTATACAAATTTTATTTTTTTTTTCAAAAAACGAAAAATATTTATTTAAATGATTCATTAGAGAGCATATAAACTTTTAAAACATTTTAGAAGTTAAAACCCATGGTCTTCATAGACGACTACGAAATAGAGCTTTAAATCGAAAACTCGTATTTCAATTTTTCAATAAGAATTTAACACGTGATCTTTTTAACTATTATAACGAATATAACTCTATTTCAAGTTCTTGTTATCAGAAGAAATGCCTGACAAAATACTTTGTATTTCTTGATTTATGTTTTATTAGTGCCTAAAAACCATTTGCAAAAAAATACACTCTACCCACTTTTTTGTGATATCTCATCTCATCTCTATTAAGTATTAATATAATAGAGACAAAAATTTGATAAGCTTGGTATGACCAAATTCAGGAATTACAAAAGACACCTCATCAATTTTTAGAATTATAATTTTATCTTTATTCAGTATATATCAAACTAATTACAAAATAGTTAATTAAGCTCTAAATAAAATAAAAAAATTAATTAATCTCCAAACAAAATATGAAAAAATAAATTATACAAGCACACAATGCTTGCACATAGACACTAGTGTTATATCAAGTGTTATACGATTTCGTTGAGCTACTAAACTTAAATTTCTACTCTCTAAATAAAATGAGTGTAATGGTGAGTAGAATCGAATCCCTGCAGAGAACGTGTGATTTGGTTATTTCGGGGAAAACAAATAAAAAGTGAGGATTTGTTGGATAAGGACTAGATAAAAATCCTAAAACTAAAATTAGCAAGTAAGAAAAAATAATGAATTGAAAGATATTTAAATAACCAAAATGAGTATACTGAAAGAATAAATTAAATCTTACCAAATTCTGATTCAAGGGGTTCCACTATTCAATTGTATCACTGTTCATCGGCTGACATATTATTTATTCATGTATTTACAAGCAATTAACCTTAGAATTATAGGGATAACCGCTAAAATCCTTGTGTTTTTTTATTTAATTGACCAAACCTACCATTCAGTCAAAACTTATCAATAATCAACTCTGCATGATATTGTTCCATATTGATTAAAAATAGAATTTTTGTTTTGTAAAAACAATTAATCCTAAAATCTAACAATCGAGATAGCTGCAATTGATAAATCCAGTTTCTTCGATTTATTTAGACTAAATATGCTATGATAGCACAACACGCCTAATATAGCAATACTCATGTACCAATCGTTCATGACAATTATGGATTACTAAATTCATGGATAACAATAAAAAATTATATATCGAAATAAATTATCAGATCAATCAACATACAAATTTCATATAAATAAATCATAAACCAACAAATACTTGAAAAAAAAACAAGACTATTAAATTAAAGTACAAAAATATCATAGTGATAAAATTGAAATATATAAATATCCCTTGAATCATTAATTAAAATTTTGCCTATAGTTCTCGAGAAGAGATGAAAATCCCTACGACTCCATGTATTTCACGTTGAAGAGATTAGAGGAAGAAGAGAGAAGTTTAAAAATAAAACAAGAACTATAATAAAGCCTGATAATATTAGGAAGAGATTAGGTCTATCAATAAGGAAACTAAAATTTTTATGTAATAAAACTCTATCAAATTTTTTCTCATCTCAATAATATATTTATCTTTCCAATAGTCTTCAATAAATTAAATATCACAATTAAGACTCCAAAAATATGACAATTCATCATAATTTTCGAGCTCTATAAGCTGTCATAAGGCAGCCGTGAAACAGTCCAAGACGTGATCATGCTTTGTTCCATGACTTCTTCTGTTTTTGTCTTTATTTACAGCTCCATCTTTGTAACTTCAAATGTGATAAAAATCACATTTTTAGCCCAAATTTGCTCTAAGACCGTAAAAATTCCTTCTAAAAAAAATAACACAAAAGTGTTATAATTAAAAATGTCGAAATGATAACAATGAGAAATTTGATAATAGAAAAACGAACTATTATGATATTATCATAGCATAATAGAGACAAAAATGTCACTGATTTTGTATGACCAAGTTAAAAAATGACAGTAAGGCCTCTTATCGGTTTTTACAATTATGATATTATTCATATTTAATATAAATCAAAATAATTACAAAAATATTTAATTAAGTTAAAAAATAGTAATAAAAATCGATTATATAAACTAATTACGAGTATACGGACACTGTTTTGAGTATAATAACTACTCGACAGCAGCATTTGCAAGGCAATATTTCATTTGTTTGGGCCAACAAAGAATTAGCGTAGTAGTATTGGCCATCCACCTTCGTAAGCAGAAACTCTGGCCCTCGGCGATTGAACTATTCATTATTATTAAACTTAAATATTCCACCTGACAAAAAAGATTGAATACAATCTTGTGATAAAAAAAATCTCGACATAATCAATTTCATAATTTGGAAATAAATGAAGTGGCATGTGTTTGATTTCATGGTACAAGAAGGGATGTTATGCTTTGAAATCATGGACATGTCAATCAGCGCACTAGACTAGAGACAGAATGAGCTATCAAATGTGGTAGTGTCTAGAGGCAGAGCATGAGGAGTCATCTTGCCATAAGTAGCAATCGAACACTGAAAACAAGATCATGGTTATTTTTTTCCCTATAAATACTCAGGTTCACTTGATCCAAAAGGATTTTATTTTACTTAACATCTTTGCACAAGTTCTCAATATACATTTCCTATATTGCACTTTTCTTTGCGAAAAACACTTGACTGACTTGAGCTTGAGCGTCGGAGTGCCAAATAAACTTTCGGCGCCCCACTAACGTTCTTTGCTCTTAAAGTGTTCTGATTCTTCAGCCCGAGTACCATATGTCTTGTCTCTAGTATGACCGAGAAGAACCTACCCGACCCAGTGAATCGCTCATCCAACTCATCCAATCTACCCGNCCAAAAGTCACCTACGCCCCCCTTAAAAAAGACATTTATGTACAAAAAATTACGTACTTGATCTAAATTTATTATATTTAAAATCAAAAAAATAGAGTGTGCCGAGATACGCTAATATCCATTAAATTAAAATTCCTAAATAACCCATTCATTATTTCAATAATAGACCAAATTAAAGTTAATAATACCTATTCAATTTTTGTATCGAAAATTTCAATCTTACAATCCCAGTCATAATACTTACAAATTGTCAAATCCTTACAAGGTACCGTTAAAGAAGACAAAATAACTTGAGCGTGACAATTATCTTCCAAGATCAAATTTGAAGCCGACTCATCTTTTATCCAGATTTGGACTTCAATTTTGTGCATGTCCACATTTCTAGCTGGTTTAATTAAATTTTCAATGTTTAAAAGAAACCGAGTTAATTATTCATTTGTTCATGTGGATTCTTTTTAACAACTTAATTTGAATTACAACCCGAAGATTATTAAACTCATGAAGATATATTAGCAAATTTGAAGTCGAGACAATATAAAACTTTTTGTCCTTAAGAATAATTTGTCCCGCACTTAATACTCACGAGATATGACAATCATCTCCCAACATACAACGATTTTTAAGTTGTGATAGTAACATTAAAAATCAAAAGTTTCATAATTAAAAAAATAAAGTAAACTCCTTTTCGAGAAGAAAGAAGAAGAAGTTCAAAATGAATGCAAATGTTGTTCCTTTGTTTGATCATCTAAAAGTTATTGTCATGTTGTCTCTCTTATTGTTAACTCATTTAGATGGATTGATATTTATGTCACAAATATCTGAAATGTGATAAAAACATATATTGATAACAAAGATCTATGAAAACTCGCAAATCTTTGTAAATAAAGCCTCCAGGAGCCTAGACACCTTCTCTGCCATTGAATTTCTAGGGCAACAAGGGAGGCGCGCCTTTGGGAGGTGCCGCTTACCTGGAAATTCTAGGGCACAAGGGAGGCGCCTAGACACCTCCCCTACTGTCCTTGATATTTTCGTGACACAAATAGGAGCTGAGGCATCTCGTTTAGACGTCTCTCTTGTTTCTTGAGAAATTTACCTTCAGTTTTTAAGACACACATTTGAATGTTTTTATTCGGTCGAGTTTTCTTTATCTTTTTTTTTGCTTAATTTTTGCTCAAACATCCCAACATCATTTTTTTGAAATATCTTAAATTAAATCGTATTTGATTTGCTTAATTGTATAAAAAAGAAATTTTAATCGATTTTGCTGTATAATAATATCGATAAATAAATAAGTCACCACATTTATGATACAATGACCCAAACATCCCACTTCCGGTACGATGATTTCGTTAGGGTTTGATCACAAGTAGAACTATCAAAACAAGTTAGAATTAGACTTTTTGTTGAGCTGAGAAATTATCAACCCAACTTATCTATTTTATATGACAAAACAAGCCGACCGATAAATCTCGTCAATTTTATATATAATTTGCTGAGTTAGACGGACCGGACCCGCTTGCAATCGTCACAACCCATCAATAATCGAACCGACTCACAATTTGACGGATAAAAAAAATAGTCAACTCAACGAACTTTATTTCGAAATTTTGACATGTCGAACACAGAGGGCGAAAAAATCTAATTGTGAGCAAATTAAATATGAATAATAAATGAAAGGAGGAATATAAATGTAGGAATACTAAAAAAAAAAAATGGTTGCCACTTTTTTCGCACACATTGTTATTGTTCTTTGCTTCACAATTTCTTCTTCTTCTTCGTTCACTGTCTCAAGGGGCTTATCCTGTGTTGGCGAAATGCCTGAACGATGGTCTTACTCATCAGCAGACATAGCCGTATCCTAATAACCCGCAACACATTCTCGCGTTTGAATTATTCTCTCAACCCTTCTCTGATTTCCACGCGTAGTCCCGAGAATTGGCCTCAAATTTGTAAACTAAGTGCTGTCAGGGGGGCGCAATCTTTCGGGTTTGTGAAAGCGAGGAGGGACAAGAATTTCGGGGGTTATTTAGATGAATCGTGGTGTTGTTTGTGTAGGCAGAGTGAAGGGGACTTAGAACTGGAGGCGGAAATTATGGAGTTCATGAAGAAATCTGAGAAACCGACGATGTTTCCGACTAGAGATGAGTTGGCTAGAGCTGGAAGAATGGATTTGGTGGAGTCGATAAAGAAGATAGGTGGGTGGTATACGCTTGGCTGGGACGAAGAAAATGTGGAGAAAGATATGGATTTTGATATTGGGGAGTTCCAGAGGAGGGTTGAGAGGATTGAGGAGAGCGTTTCTATGGGAGAACAAGACAACTGTTCTTGGTCTGGGAACGATAAGGAAGATGTCTTTTCCTCTAGTTCGGATTCTAATTCTGAGAATTTGAATCCCACGCTGCTGGCTTCTTCTTCGCCGTCGGGAAGATCCCTGTGAGGTTTTTATATTTGAAATTCTTCATAATGCCCATAATTTTCACAACTCCACTTTTTCTTTATAATTCTTTGTATCATTTTTTTGATTTATTAGTATATATAATCAATATTATGATAACTTGATGATTGTATTCAATGTTAACGGAGGGTAAGTCTATAACTTTGGCCATGAATTAAGGCTTATGGCAAGTAATTTCATAGTTCTGCGTGTACCTCTCTCTTTCCATCTCATGTGCTAGGTAAAATTTGAATTACAACTGTTTATATTTATGCCCGTTGATTATAATTGCGGCCCGTTTTCTGAAGATTTTTAATCATCAGTTTTAGTCTGAGGTTTTCTGTTGGTTTTTTCCTTTGTCACTAATCACTATATATTAAGTACTGGCTATAGAATTTTAATATTGACATGCATAATGGGAGGACAAAAAAGCTAGCTATGTGTGCATCATATATTTAAAATTTAGTGTGATTTATTCAAATAAATTTATGGGAATGATATTCATAGTGAATATTTTCTTTCATGGCTCAGAGAGATGAATGCTGCTGCAGATACTGGCATTGAGGGACTATTGAATAGATTAGAGAAGCAGAGGAGTAGCAATTTTGGAGTGGATTTAGAGCAATTTGGATATGGAACTCATGCCACAAGTAAAGATGAGGCAAATAACAATCATTTTGGAACCTCTTTTGATGTGGGTATGTTGGATCTTTTGAATAAGTACAACATTTGTTCACGCAATCTGGCGATATCCTGTTAAATATTTATTGATTGGAGTTTGGTATATCAAACAGAAGAAAATAGGGGAATTATATCTTATATGACTACATGTGTTTATATGTTATTGATCTGTCAGTTGCCTTGACGCCTATGTTTGAGTTCTAAAACATTGGACATTGTGCCTTTTGAATTGTAAAAGCCAGGGTTGATAATGGAGAAAACGGCAGACATCCAACAGGTCACCGCCACCAAGGTATACATAAATCAGTTGACAAGATGAGCCCAAACTCTGAGCCGGAAACATGGAGAAATTGGAGCAATCAGCGGGCAGGGTTCCACTATTCAGAATTTGAAGGTGCTTGGTTTTTACTTGTCTCTTGTTTGGATATTTTAGTCTTTCCGGGTTTTTAACTTCAAGTAATATGCAGCTGCTGAAATTTCTTTTGAAAAAAACAACGTGGAACATGATAGAGAAACTTATTGTGATGGATTAACTGCAATTAATGGTGAATCTGGTAAAGCTTGGGATGTTTCTGAAGAGATTAATCTCAATCACATAAAAAGCCGCATTCAGCATCTAGAGTTAGAGCTCTCTACGGCTCTTCGTTCCTTGAGGTCTGAAAGGGAGAACATGACAGAGGAGGTGGGTAGCTTGGATTTTTATTCTTATCTTTAATTGGCTTTGTTCTTCCAGAGTTCCCTGGTGCATATGAGAGATTGGTGTGTATGTCATAACCTCGGGCAAGGAAAATGATATATTGTTGCTGCAGTCCTGCATGGCTGCGCTGGGCTCAATGGTAAAATAATCGAAATTAGGAGCTTGAACCACCCTTGAGTTTAACTTTTATCATTAGATATAATTTATGGTACTACAGCAGATGTCCTAACCCGCAGTATTAATGGAAAAATCACATGTTCAACTCCTATAAATTAAATGGTAAGTCAATCATGAATGTTTTGGATTGCTGAAGAAATCAGTTATCTTTCCTTATCTGTGTCATTGTGTATTTGACATAACTATCAAATCTGGCATTTGGAAAGCTGCACATTTTAAAAGTTTCTGGTTGCAGCTTTATAGTCTTTTATAGCTTTTATAAAATGGCAGGGGTTCAAACCTACATTTGTGATTGAAATGTCCTACATCTGACAATCACAACCAAATTTCTCAGCTGTTTAAGAGTTGACAAAGAACACCAACAGATGCTTCTGTGTTTTATGTACAAAACATCATATTACTCCTTTTCTTCTCCCTCTTTATTCTTCAACAGGTAGATGGAATCTCTGTCGGTGATTTTCAGAAGCTTTCTGATGAACGAGAGTTCCAAGAGAATGAGTTCATGAGTGCGCAGGAGCGGTTGCGCTCAATGCGAGCCAAGATGGCTATATTAGAAGGGAAAATGGCAATGGCAATAACGTATGCTATTTAATGCATTTGATGATGATGATCAGTGGATGACTCTTTTTTTATAATTGAAAATTGACATTTTCCCGCAACTCTCTTTCAGTGATGCACAAAAGATAGTGGAAAAGAAGCAGGAACAGATATATAGAGCCCATAAAGCCATACAACATCTGCGGGATACATGCATAGTGTGGCATAATTCTGCTTCAGAGGTCCTATTAACTGGATCTTTTGATGGATGGACAACTCAGGTCAGATCAGTTTTTTTAAGCGTGGAATATCTCAGAACTCATGTTTCCTTGTAGATAAGACAAAATTTTGAGGTACAGTCAGTAGATAATGTTAGTATCTATTAACTTCTTGAAACATTTTGTTTCGACAAACAATCATATAAACATGAGGTTCTGAGATTGTGATGCGAAAACGACTCCACCTTTTAATAATGGATCAGAGTCTTTTTCTTTTGTTGTTGATTAAAGTAGTCAAATGGGCGCCTTGATTGCAGCGGAAGATGGAGAAATCAGAGACAGGAATCTTTTCTGTGAGCTTAATGCTGTATCCAGGTAGATATGAGGTAGGTTTTCTAAAAACCTCAACTATGTGATATATTCAGCTTTACCATGATCGTGAACTCTTTCCTCTAATATCCTGCTGCAGATTAAGTTCATAGTTGATGGTGTATGGAAAGTCGACCGTTTACGCCCCATTGTGAACAGTAGTGGCTATCAGAATAACCTTCTTATTGTTACATGAGAGCGAAGAGAGCATATAGCCTTTAGGCAATGTTAACATTGGCACGCCTCGTATCTCAAAAATCATTTGCTTCTTTTCCACTTTTTTTGTATAATTTTTTTTACTGTTTGCTGCCAGATCTCTTTCTTAACTACGATATACATGGTAAAATTTGGGTATAATGTTGGAAAACAAAAAATGTTATGAGGTTTATTGTAGGATCAAAAAAGTTGTATTCAAATATTCTATTATACAAGGTGAATACTTTTCATGCCACTCATATATGGAGGACATGGTTGTCATGGGTGTGCCTGCGCGCTCTGGTTGAACCAAGTTCGAGTATCACCCTCAGGAGTCGTAAAATTTTTGCTACTTGAGCTCTATGACTTTCGAGCTCGAGGTAAAGCTCTGGTAATTTTCAACTTGTTAGAACTCAACACGAATAAGCTCAATGTTCATCGAGCTCTTATAGAATCTTTTGCGCGTTACAAGTTAAATTATTGAAATGCGCCATGGAAAAAATAGTATGATTTGGTCAAGGGGTGTGAAAAACTAAAGTATTAATTATGAGCACCAACTTCACAAATGCAATTCCTAAGCTAAAAGTCATATATGACAGAAATATGATGCTCTTAAAATTTAAAAGATTTTAAGCATTGGCATAGCCTCTGCTTAAGGACGGTGTGCGTTACTAGCTTGTCAAGTGACAATCAACACCAGAAGAAGAAGAAAAGGAAAACACGGTATTTATTCTAATTCTTCTACCTTCGGAGCCAAGGAAGATGCTTAGCCTTACCCCAATTTAAAGCCAAACTGCATCGAGTCTTTCAGGGAGGAATTTGGCAAGTCATGACTAAAAAAGTAAGATAAACCAAATACATATTCTAAAAATAGTTTTAATATAACACTAAGCATCTGCAACTGCATAAAAAATTATAGCCAAGTGTGATGATGCAATTAATATATTTTAAACCATACAACAATCCACGTTTTCATCGTTGTTCTCATATATAGAGAGGTAATTTGGAACAGCAATTTGAATTGTTGCAATACTTGTATAGAAGAAGGCTAGATTCTTGTAGTGAATTTGAATCGCCATCTTTCATCAAAGGTGTTTTATGAGGATTACTAAGACAACATGATGATCTCCACCAAGCATGTATAGTTTTTCTTCTCCTGCAAAAAGTATCAAATAGTCCAATTTGTTCATCCTAGAATCCAAATAGTTATTTCCTTCCAACAAGATCCATGATAATGATTAAGAAAAGTTCATACTTGTGAATAATAAAGCATGATTCCATCCTAAAACAACCTGGTGGGAAGACAAAGCCGTATCAATACGGTGAGGAATGCTAACACACGATGTAATCCGATATCCTCTTCCCCAAATGTATAAACTTCCGGTAGCTAGATAACAAGCGTCAGCAACAAGAAGATAGGAAATTAAATAAAGGGGGATGCTGAATTTATAAATTATAGAAATATTGCAAAGAGAGAGCGCAACACAACTCATGATTTACGTGGTTTGGTCATTAAAATCTGCATCCGCGACGGAAAGAAAACCCAAAAGACTAAAAGTCTATTAATCTTTTGCAGTTGAGATTAAAATGATCATATGGTCTATGGATGAAACATAGCGATTATGGTAAAAACAAATTTGTAGCAATTAAATGATACACAAATATTTTATGATTTTAAAAATATCGAGTCTGATTGTAAAATCTCGTTATTACAACTTTTGGGTCAATGTGATGGGCGTTTAAGTAAAGATGTAGACAACCAATATGAAACCAAGAAAGAGGAAAATGTTGAAACACACCTGATAATGCAGCACTATGATCTCCATTAGCACAAATACCAACAATTTCAACTTCTGGGAGACATAAGGTAACCTGAGGGACACTTGTTGATTTGATTATGCCTGTGGATGTACCTAATTGTCTGCGTCTTCGCGATCCAAATCCGTAAACCTTGTGTTCTACATCACCTACACAAAAATGATAAATGTAAGCTGGGTGACGAATTTGGTACAATCCATATCCAGTTTATAATAAATGCTACATCAAGAAATCAAAATGCAGTACGAAAACAAATCTTCCCAGAAAATTACCTTTGAGCGATGCTAGTTTATGGCGCATACCGCAAGCTACTTGCTCAACATGCTTAGAACTAAAATACACAACCTCCAAAGGAGAGCATTTTGGTTCATAATCACCATGACCAAGCTGGTCAAACATACCATCTCCACGAGTAAAAACCGCGCCATTATCTGCACGGAAGCTATCAATGTTCAGAAGCAGGTAAAGAAAAAGTAAATAGATGTTTAGCCTAATAGAATGCAAATCTAAAGATGGTCTTTCAGTTTCACCCCTCAAATATGAACTTGGAATTCAAAGTATCAGTTGGAAATAAACATTGTCAAACATAAGATGAATTTAAACTACTTAAGAACCAATAATTCCTCCAAACGCTTCATGTAAACTACTCTCGAAGATATTAAACTAATCACTACCTATATTAACATCTAAAGAAGAAAATGTGCTGAACAAATCAGATAACATTCATAAAACATAAAAAGTACTACATTATTAGTATAATAATGTATTTTGGATAATAAACATTAGTACTATTAATATGGAAGGGATAGTAACGACCAATAATGTATTTCAATTAAAATCTTTGAGATAAAATTGGTATAAAAATGGGTCAGGTCTACTAGGACATACATAAGATCCGACCCATTATAATTTTGAAAGAGCATACGTTAGGTGTTATAAAACTCGTTATCTGACACATACACATCCAGATACAAAAATTGTTCACAGTATGCCCTATACTAACTTAAAATTAATCAAACGCGACTCAAATAAGTTGGATCGGATTGGATACACGTTGTATATTAAATGTCTATCACTGTTTGATTTGTTCCTTTGGACATCATGTGCATGGTCCGCACGTGGACTTTAGGTTCCATAGAAATCGACTATACAATGTCTACCCCCACCCACGGATTAATCAGAAATTGATCAGATACAATATATTTTATGAATATTGAATTAAATTATTCTAAAATATGTTTACTTTTTTAATTTAAAAAAAAATGTATATTTTGACAGCGACACCTATCCTTACGTGTCCATGTTGGTAAATAGATATTTGTAATTCAATATTTTATATATGTTTCGAGGGGGTCGCATCTATTAAAAGACCGACACAATCCATACAAGATCATAATTAAATTTTTTAACATCCACATGAGATATCATATCTAATTTTTTTACACTTGGTGATACCCGAGGATTCCCGGGTCATGGGTATCAGATGATCTCGAAATATAAATCAGATTATGAGAAGCGTTGGATTAATCCGATAAATATATGCATGAGACATTATCTCTTCGGGCTACCAGCAGCCGGACAAGTATATTCCCGAGACAACATCTCTCCGGCTGCTAGAAGCTCGGACTTCTAGACAAGTTCTCGGGTGATAGCTTTCTACCCGAGTTATCTCGATATTAGTACCGCACTCGAGTGTACAAATATGAGATACTTTATCTTGATAATCGTTACTGTCAGAATCGCAGAGATTTGGCGTGTCAAAGAATTTGTCAGAAAACAAGGTATAGGCAACCATCTTATCATACCCGGTGAAATTGCACACGCATCTCGCACCTATTTTTACCCGGTCACATCAACACTCAATACAATTTTTTTTCATATTTATGATTGAGAACGCATATCATTTCATCAAAAATTATAACAACACAAATCAATTTGTTCAATTGGGACTACTCTCTCGATAACAATAATTGTTAGTATTGAGGTACAACGATTGTCTCATAAACAATCGTTTGAATATGATTTAAAAAATTTGAGTAACTGGGAGCAATAATTTTTAATAAAATGATTAGTCCAATTAATCTTAATTCATACGATACGTGAATTCCTTATTATTTATCCATAAAAATAACACAAAAAAAAACAAATGAAAATAAGTGTCACATGTAATTCCAACAGACGGTCCAAAATGATTGGGTCCCCCATCGAACGGCGTACACCGATTCATATGTGGTCCTGTTTGATAGTTCCTCCATGTTCTTGGCTTAAGCCCGTTTGTTTGAGATATTTTTGTTCACCGAGTCCAAGGCTGCAAACTTTAAAAAAAGTTTTTTTTTCTTTTTCTTTTGTGAAGGAAAATTGGAGATTTTTTTTAGAGTTGGCAAATATATGTTGTATCTAATNATAATAAAAGTTCTTGGGGGATGCACGTATATCCCGATCAACATTGAAGGCAAATAGTGAGAGTAAGGCCACTAGTTTCGTAGTCTCCTTAAGCTACACGGCACGTTGTAGGCCCAAGAGTATTAAATGGGCCTACGTGGGCCCACAGCTTTCGTTGGCTTTGTTTGACCGAGACCTGCTTTAAGTGCACATGTGCTTGAATAACCAAGTAGCTCGCCACGTCACCTTACTGTGTGACCATTTGGAAAAAATCACGCAGATTTTTTTTTTCCACCACGTTTACTATTCATCACCACCGTCCAATCCCCAATAATAATCTTATGTTTGATTTATCAACAAAAAAACATTACATTTTCAATTCCAGATCGAGGTGTTGAGATTTCATGTTGATTTTTTCGATATATATATCAAATAATAACTGATTATATGATCCGTCGATATCTGTGAAATATGAAAATCTCATAACCATTCTAAAACTATCGCATCACTTTGAAAAATTGTCGAGGATAGGTAAGAACATTCAACACACCAATGATTTCTAACAAAAAAATGTATCTAATGCCAACTTTACATTTTGTTTTCTCCAACGTTTAACTCGAAATTTTACAAAAAATTTCTAATACATGCTTGCTAGTTATAAATTGAGGCATAATAAGTGCAGCACATTCAAACATTTACAGCAGAACTACCCCAATTTTGACTAATCAATGCATAGTCCTCTCCTGGCGTGTGGACTCCAAAATGCTGCGACGACTGACACGTTAAGTTTGTTAAATTGATAAGCCATAGATGGATCTCACATCCGACTTGCAACCCATAAAAATCGATCGTCATATTGGTTGATGTGATGTTATCTTTAGGATAGTACTTCAGTCATGCATACAAAGGTTTATATCTGAACAATTGGATGATATTAATGTTGACGGAGTTAATATGAACAAAGGCAAAAATTTGTGTGAGATGATCTCACGGGTGGTATTTTGTGAGACGAATATCTTATTTGAGTCATTCATGAAAAAGTATTACTTTTTATTCTAAGAGTATTACTTTTTATTGTGAATATCGATAGGGTTGACCCGTTTCACAAATAAAGATTTTTGAGACCGTCTCACAAGAGACTTACTATATGGCAAAACATGTATCATCATATCAACCGTTAACGTATTATTCTTAGGTAGCTTGAACTCAACACACAACACTCGAGTTTAGACACAAATACACGTATAAGCTTCACTATTTTATTTATTTTTTGTATTTAAGGGTTATGTATAAATCAAATTATTTAAGGATAATAAAATTGCAGTAATGTTGTATGAATTCCTTTATTATTATTTTTTTTTCCAAAATCAATCTTCACTAATATATAAGTGTAGAATATGTGGGTATTTAGATATTTAAATTAAATATCGGGAGACAAAATGTCACGATCTACATAAAATAAAGTAAGCAAAAATGGGCTAAAAAGTCATGGCTTAAAGAAGAACATTGGAATAAATCCTAAAATATTTGACTTTTGTGGGTAACAATCCCTATTTTCTTCCTATTTGTCAGGATTCTAACTTTTTTTATCCCCTTTTTATTCATTTTCAATTTAATTTATGTCCCATTTGTTTATTTTGGAAAATCCACCCAACATTTTTTCTTAACTCCTTAAATGCATTTCTCACTCGCAAAATAAAATTAAATATCATCATTTCGTTTTTAAAATCTTCCCAAAAATCATTTCTACATTTCTTGACATAATCATTACAATTATCAAATTTTTTCATCAATTTATGTATCATCATATAATATTTTAATCATATCTATTACGTTTTTTTTATTTTTAAAATATCCCAATATAATTATTATCTACACAAGTTAATTTGGTAGGAAAGCGGATATATATTTTTGCCAAATAGAATAAATAAACCCATAAATTTTTTTTATGAAGTCATATATAAATAATTAAATTTATATGACTCTCTCATAATGCTATAAATTTATTATTTTTTGGTTTTTTTTATATATAATAAGAGCTAAAAATTGATAATGTTTTAAATTGTTAACGTTGACCATTTAGTTTAATTTTCCATATATCATCCTTATTAATTTAATTACCTTTAAAATTTAAAAGAATAAATTTGAGTTTAAATCAATTTAAACCATAGTGAAAACTTATAAATCTCGAGAGATTCGGAACCTGATAATCTTTCAAACAAAAATCTCGAAACCGTCTTACGAATCAAATTTGTGTATGTCTTGGTCTGATTAATGAAAAATTACTTAAAAAAACATAAAAGCTTTCATTATTGAGATCCGTACTTTATTTGGGTAAATAACACAACACGAAACAGTAATATTTAGTACTCCAAAAACACTCTCCGATGCCATATGCGAACTCAACATTGCCACAGCCAAGTGCCTTGATCTTGGACAGGGAACCCCAAATTGCATGAATTTGGCTGCAAATCATCGTAAGATTGAAGTTCAAGTTTAGGCAAGAATGATGAGGATGGCAATAGTCTCCTCCTGATATTGTCATCTTCATCAGAAGCGTATGGTTCAGTAGCATGTGAAGAATCAGTGAGTTCGGCCACCAAAACCGAATCGGTGTAACGTGGGCTGTCGGAGTCGAAAACGTCGCTCCTCGCCGAGCTTGATGCATCTTCTTGCTTGCAAGCCATGACTGTTGCGGCATTTGGTGCAATAATTGGCTTCTTTGTAGGTTGCAAGTCCAGTGGGCTCGTGGGATCAAATGGTTCCATCTTGGGTAACTTCTCCTCGAGAAACTGAACCTATATATCGTAAAACAAAACTTGTGAGAAACAAACGATTTCGCTATTTACTAGAGAAGTCCATTGTAAAGTCTAGCTTACGCTCTCAAAATAGGTGGGATTTTGCACATAAAGTTCAAAAATTGTTTAATTATTGCAACAAAGAGATGATACCTCGATCTTCAATCTCTCGTTTTCTTTGTAAAGGGCATCATAATCCTCCTTGAGTAGATCGAAACTTGCTTTTAAAGAGTCATATTCTTTCTCTAGCTGCTTCGTTTTGTACCGGGCTCGTCGGTTCTGAAACCAAATGGCTACTTGCCTAGGCTGCAAACCAAGTTCTTCAGCAAGCTTGACCTTCCTCTCAGGTTCAAGTTTGTTTTCCAATTCAAAACTTTTTTCAAGAAACTGGACTTGCTCCGGTAGGAGCCGTCTCTTTTTCTCCTGATGTCGGAAACATTCGTCAAAATCCTCGTTGCTGTTGTCTGATTTATTGTCAATCTTCGATAGGAAAGGCTTCTCAATATTGTTTTTGCCTTGAATATCTTCGAAGTTCAGCATTGTGGTAGAACCTGAATCAGAGAAAAAACTTGATAAAAACATGAACACGATAATCAACACTTGACAGAGTCCATATATATATATATATATGTCAGCACAAAATCTCAAATTTCACAAGAAGAATCTCATATCAAAGGTATTTTAATCTCATACAAAAAAGCGAGTGCTAGCTAGAAAAATATGCAGATGGATCTAAAAATGGCAGCAAACAGCCCATAGAAGAGAAACTCAAGAAAAATAACAAAAATGCAAAAACCGAAGCTCATTTGCATAGCATTCACCTAGAAAAGAAGGGGAAGGAGAATCTGAAACCCAGAAGGAATCAAGAACCTCAGGAGCACCAGAAATCCTTTCATTCTTCGACAAACCATTTGTCATCTCACCCTCCATAGCCCTTGCTCAAAAAGATCGAATTTTTTTATCAAAAAAATCAAACACACGTCACTTTTTGCCCAACTTTAGGACAAATTTCAAGACAAGTGACGCAAGAAAGTTAAACTTGAGCAACGTAACGTTGATTCGGATGTTCAAGCGTTACGAGGGCTGAGACCCATTACTCTAGCAGATGCCTACGAGAGAGGTCTGATTAACGAAAACTATGCAGAGAGAGAGAGAGAGAGAGATTCTTTGTATGGGAAGAAGAGCTCGAATGCTCGATTGGGATCATAACATGCTACTTCTTTCTTGCTGGGTAGAACTGGTACACTTGGAGTTACCGAATTGCCCTTATTTTTATAAGAGGCAAACAAATTGAGTTCGGCTTTTAGGTACAAAGGGCAGATCAAAATTTTATCCGTGTCTGCTATTTGATTTAATTTTATATAAAAATTCCAACTAATTATATTTTATCAGTTTTACAAAATTTTAAAATAAATTAAACTATGAATTTTTTTTTATCAACCCAATCAAAATTATGAAATTTCGGTTTGGTCTGATTTTGATTTGTAATTTTACGTGTAGTTCATGAAATATTGTGATTTGGAGAAAGTGATGATTGACAATAGATATTAATTGAGTGATTCTTGATCATATAAAAATATAAGAGAAATAACAACTATAAATTTCATGTTCATCACATTGTCCAAAAATCAACGAAACAAGGACAATAATCAAGAAAGCATTATAGCATAATTAGATCATCATGGTAGCCTAGAATCAACTCAGCTGAAACCAGCACACCAAACCGGCCTGATCAATAGAAAAATCAGCTCGATGCTGAAAATGGACAACAACGCAAATATGACCTTGTCAATTTCAGAAATCGTACAAAATATTTCCAAACAATCATATTCTTGTTTCTAACATTCGTATCATTTTTGGACGTCATAAATACTAAAAATAAAATAATAATAAGAAAATAAGAAGGAAGAACAACTCAAACCACCAAACAATACCTAGAAGCATTTACTCAAAGGTTGAAGCATGCAGGAGAGTCTTAATAAGATATATTAGCTAACTGAGAGATTTCCTTTGGTGCTAGGTTACAATTGAAGGAATTTAATTGTAATGGATTAAATTTTTACACACAAATCACTTACACAAAAGAGAGTGAGCTTGATAGAATAGATGAATGATGATATTTGCATATGACATTAAAGAGGTCACGCGACTTGGTATCCGAGCCATAATCGAGACGTATAAAGATTTAACATTCGAACTTCCCTAAAAAAATTCATGCCTTTTTAATTTATCGCTTTATTTATTTTTAATATTTTGGTGGGCATTGCTGAAACATTTCGTATTCTATAAAATACCAAAATGTTGCATAAAAATTGTTTTACAAAAATTTTCAACCAAACTGTTTTTATAAGTTCAACTTGCATACGATTTCCAAGGTGGTGTTTAATAAGTTTTAAGAGGGATATGTTAAATGTCTTATGTTGGTTTATGACTAAACTCAATATAATCTTTCGGTGCTCAGTCAATCGTTGAACATTTCAAGAACGAGTTATTGTATCTCTTTTTGATCGCAAAATTGTTTAAAGAGTTTATTCTCCTCTAAACTCAAATTTGATCCCAACACTAATAATATATTTAATTATTAAAATATAAATTTTGTATTAGCAATAACTTAAAAAATTAAGTCAATATTATATATTTAAAATAGGTGCAAAAAATTATAATTTCTAAATAAGCTAATAAAAATTGATAAAAATAATAATATTTGTAATAAAAGAAGTAATAGGATGTGAAAATGCATCTTTGTTTGTAAAATAAAAAATCAACAAGTGAGAAGTTTTTTTAGCTATACCGACTTCCATAGTTTAGTATATATATAAACTAAAAATCAAGATAAGTCTAGTTTTTCTATTTTAATTTGGTTATGTGATGTTCACTTTTTTATTATGCATTTCACTTGCTCAAATTATCACATTCCACATTAGAGATTCAAAATTTCTCAAAAGTCGATTTAATATCTATGATGGTAAAAATATGTTTTACCAAAATGCAAAATTTCCTATTTCCTTCTTGAAAACCTCCTTGCTAGTTTCTTAGCTACACCCAACAAGTAAATAAATAAAATTTATACAAGGGGGCAAAAGAGTAAAAGCCAGTGTGTGGATAGGTGACCAAACCGAATTAGTCATAACTGAACCGAAATATTTAGCCATAACCGAACCGACCAAATTAATTTTCATAACCGATGAAAACCGAATCGAATTAAAATCGGTTAATTCGAGTCACATATTAGTTTTAAATTTTTTTGTTATTTAACTTTAATTATATATGTAATTTTTTTAACACTACAGTCTACACAAACGGAGAATAGAGAAGTGATAACGAGAAATTCGGTTCGAGAAGTGAGAACGAGACCATAGATTAGAATTAAAGTTGCTTTTAAAATTAAAAATTAAAATATATATAACCGAATTTTTTTTTAGTTTGAAAACTGAATTTCCGAAATAATCGAACAATATTTCCGAATTGGATCGATTTGATAGGTTAATCTGATATGAACGAAATCTTGCTCATCCCAATGTGTGGCTGAGAAATTAGAGATGACAGGATGAAGAAAGGAGGGGAAAAAACAAAGGAAACAAGTCGAATGAGTCGTCCATACCACCCACTCTTTCCTCATTTGCCCCAGATAGAGTCCCCCGCTCCAATTTTCTCCACTCGTATTTCTAGCCCTTTTTTTTCATATTAATAAATCTTCATATACTGATTTTTGTGTACTAGTAATATGAACCCAATGGTATAGATACATATTCTGAATACTATTTATTATTTTTTACTACTGATTAACGATGTAACTCTTTATATGAGTAACATATAAGAAACTTATATCAGTTTAGTCAAGAGAAATATATTTCTTTCAGTACACTAACAAGTGATTTCTATTATCACTTATTACTGAATTATTAGAAAAATAAATAAAAACAATTGTTTACATATATTTAATGTTTTTTTTTAAAAATATGATAAGATGGTAGAAATTTTTGAAATTACTAATAAATCATTTATCTATTTTTTATTTAACAAAGGGTTAATTTGAATATTTATTTAAATATATACGAAAGAGCTATTTCTCTGACATTCTTTTGTATATTTTCACCATCAATATTTTCTCTAAATGATAATTCTTTTATTTTTTTTCCCATACCAAAAACAGAATTTGCAAAAATTAAGAAAGTATCTTCCCCCAAATTACCCTTAATTAATTTTACTTGTAAATTATTCTATTTTAGTTTAAACTTATCATGGTTTAATTTAATAATGTGTAAATAATTTGCCAAATATTTTGCATTTATGTAACGTTGTGTATTTTTCTTGTAAAAGATACAATAGTTCTTAAAACATGTTCAACGATGTTTTGGGTAAATTTTTGTTAGATTTAAAGAGATTGTGTCTTTTAGCTTTTTTTTTTCCCCACAAAATAATAATCACGAGTGTCTTTTTGGGTAGAAAAATCTTTTGAGTAGGTTTTTAATTAATTTTCTCTATAGAACCTTTGATACTTACATCTCTCTTCTTAATTTTTATTCTAAAAATTGAGAAAGAATTTTTCTACGTAACATCGTCTTGAATTTGAGATTTCTCTCGTAATCGAGAATTTTGTGCTATTCAGCTATAAGCTCGTAAACGCAAATCGATTGAATAATTTTAGATCAAATTGAACCAAAATGATTTTTTTTTCTCATTGAAATCGAATTTATTAGATCAATTTTGTGTCGAATATTTATACAGATTAATTGAAAAAAAATGATATTTTCATTTAAAGAGGGTAAAATGTCCATAGAAAAACAAAAATCACCCCACGAATGAACATGTTAGATTTAGTTGAAGTGCAAAATAAACCAACATAAAAAGTTCTCTAATTTGAAATATAAATAAATAATGTAATAAATCAACTTTTGCTCATCAAGGACTCTCACCATCGATATATAATAAACGTGCTCAAGTTTACTTAGTCACGATCGTCTAAATATGTGAATGCGATTCATTTTTAGAATAAAAATTTTGAATTCTTGTTATATGAAATATGTGAATGCGATCTTGTAGGTTCTGTTTGGATTTATAAATTTTAAATATATGAATTTCAAATATATTTTTGTTTTTTTAGAGAAGTAAGATTATAAACTTCAAATGCATGTTTATATAATATTTCATGTTAAAGAATCTAAATTTTATTTTACTTTTCAGTTATTTAAATTATAAGAAAAACATTTATTGCAACGTTGTTTTGACAAGTTAAAAAATAAGCTTTTGAAAAACATCTAATGTCAAAAATCAATCTATTTTATTAATTTAAATGCGGAAATATTTCATACTGCAACATGTCAAAAATTTTCTACGCAGCATCGTCTCGAATTTGAGATTTAATAATTTTTTTATGCAGCATCGTCTCGAATTTGAGTAGCAAAGTCTTTTGATTTAGGAAGTACTCGTATATCAAATATTTCCACATGAATTAGTATCGGTGAATTTATGAATTTTGTTTAGAAAGACAAGCTAAGGCATTTAACTCGTTTCATAGAGACGGAAAATATGTTTAATTAGTTCATTTTTTTAAAAAATGAATCTTCAGCCAGATCATATTGGACACAAAAGTCTACTTAAAAAACCATTATTGATTAAAAATGAATTTTCTAGAATTTGACTAGAATGGGCTCATGTCCTAGCCATCCTCATCAAAAAAATATTCTTGTAATAAGGCGAAATCGCTCTCTGGAGAGCCCAACATGATGAGATACGGAACGAAGGTCTACCATTTCACCACCAAGGCATCTTGAAATTTCTATGATAGTGTCTTTGTAATAATAATAACAAAAAACCTAGAAACACGGTTTATATGGCATTTTCTTTAATTCATATCTAAAAAATCCAACTATTCATTTCAGTGTCTCATGTGAGATAATCTCACATGTTTATATATTTGAGACGGGTCGACTCGATTCACATCTACGATGAAACTAATATTTTATATAAAAACTAATACTTTTTCATGAGTTGGATCAGATCGAATCGGAGATCTATCTCATAAAATTAACTAATGAGATGGTCTCACAAGAGTTTTTATGATATACTGATATGTTAAAAACAGAAAATTTAACTCAAGAAAATTATTATTATTATTATTATTATCAGTATTATTATTATAATTTTTCAAATATAACAAAAATATTTTTTGTTTTTTTGATCATGTATCCAAATTCCAAAGTTGGGCCATATTGTGCGGAACATTGGGCCTCTACAGTTTAAACTTAAAAATGAACCGAGCTTCGAACGATTGTGTGAACACTTTCATAATAAATAAATATCTTCTCACAGGAAGATAAGTGCGAATTTAATTTCACTTACATTTTCCAATCAACAAATTAATTAAAATTTGAAATAAATTACCCAAAATATATTATTGCACAATCTTATATATTTTCTCCATAATATTATTCTATATCTTCGCAGCCAAACTATATAACTAATTAAACGATATTTACGGATAAAAAAATTTAAATTTAATGCTATTTAAGTAGCTTCATTTATCAACCATTAAAATTGTTGAAAACTATACACAACAGGTGTCATTTGTAATTAGAGGCTCCTCAGTCAAAATTCCAATGTCACATTTATTATTATAATTATTATTTGTTACGAAATCATAACCATACTTAAAACATATTAATTAATTTATAGGATTTTGAAAATTTGGGATTTTTCTATAGTGTTTTTCGGTGTTCAATTCTGTATCATCAATACTTTTCGATAAAATATAAGCGACTCACATAATCTAATAGTATTGACATACGAGTAAAATTACTTCGGGTACGCATAAACTTTCAGGTAGGGAGCTTCGGTTGGGTAATTTATTTAATCCAATTTTTTATATATAATTTCATAAAATCGAAAATTTTTAAAGTTAAAAAAAATAAAGGGGCAAAAAAAATAAAATTTTTCTTATGAAATGTTTGATTAATCAATCGTGGGTTAAGTTTGGTCCAACCAACCTAATAAACCGAACATCAACATTGATTGCTCATAAAATTACGCAACACGTATGGTTAGGTTCTAACATTGGTTGCACCATCACGAAATATTTTTTAAATTAAAATTTTAAGTTGAGAATAATCTTAAATCAATTTACATAAAAAAAATACTAATAATAACGATAATTTATATGATCTTGAAATTAACATGAAAGTTACTCTGAATAAATAAATAAATAAAATGATTTTTCAATAAATCATATATATGATGGACATGTATGTATTATAAATCTATCGACGACAAAAAGTGTGCATAGTGTATTAAAATTTTGGTATAGTTGCTTTCCCTCCCGAAAAGGGAATGAATTCGTCCAATTTAGTAATCTAATTTGTGATGTTTTCTTATTTTGTCTTTTAATTTGTCAAAATCGTGTTTTTATCCAATGAATTTTTTTTTTTTTGATTTTAGTCTTATATCGTTGGAGTGTTGACGTGACATTGAATATATGATCAATTTTCGATATCACGCAAAATATTTACTTTAGTTTTCAATGGTGATAATGTCCTCTCGATCACCATATTTTAATACACAAAAATTCTTATGAGATGATCTCACGGTTTATTTTTGTGAGACAAAATATTTCATTTGGTTCGTTCATGGAAAAATATTACTCTTTTCACCAAAAATATGATAATTTTTTAAATATGGACAAAGTTGAACGGTCTCATGAAAGAAGATCCACGAGATCATCTCACAAAAAAGTACCTACTCTTTTTAATATTGCAGGACTCCTATGCCAGGAAAAAAATATCATCGTGTTAGGCAATAAATACAGATAGGAAAATCTTATTTTATGATTTTAAGTCACAAATATGGCTATCGTATTAAGAAGAATCAAATAATATATTTTTAAACGAAATTTACGTATTATTTAATTCAAACAATGTTTCCACAGTATCACATATAATGTCGGAATCCAATGTTTCCTCATTCAATTCGACTCTTCATTACAGCAGCTATCGTATAACCCTAACGTGTTGCTTTTTAATGCGATTAAATTTACAGATATATCATAATTTTTATATTTAAAATAATTTTTGTGGATTAAAATCTCATTTGAAAATTCCACAATCTTGTCCACATTAATTTAATGTGGTCATGTGCTACCAAAAATTGGATATTTGGTAATTGATGGGTTTACTAAATATTATATCGGGCAATTTGTGTACATATATTCCTTAATAATCTATTAACGTTTTGTATCAAAATCAATTTATTAACAGATTTTTTAGTGAACCAACTTCCACAAATATAAAATTAAAATATCTGAAATATTAAAGATTCTAATAAATTTATTAATTTGACTCAACAATCTATCCTTTTCATTTATATATAAGTTGATAAATTAAAATTTTGAGTTACCTCATGAGATCTCTAACGTAACAACTCCTGTATTTGGATATTATAAATTTATACGATAAAAAGTTCATATAGTTCATGCTTAATCAATACTAATATTTAACTGAAGCACTTATATTTTAGTTTATTATTATTAGTTTAATATTTGTTAAAATATTTTAATTAATGGATAGAAAATAATCGATATTATTTATTATATATAGTTATTTAGAATTTGTCTAATGAAAATAAATGAGGTATAAAAATTAAGGGTGTTATTATTTTCGATAATAACAACACTAATTTTAAACTTGCTGATTAATTATAGTTTGAGGCTTTTGATTTACCTAAGAGTAAGTCTCTTGTGAGACGATCTTACGAATCTTTATCTGTGAAATGGGTCAACCCTGCCGATATTTACAATAAAAAGTAATACTCTTAACATATGGATGACCTAAAAAAGAGATCCGTCTCACAAAATACGATCCGTAAGATCATTTCATACAAGTTTTTGCCTTTACACTCAACTGGATTAATTAGGTTGTCGGACCTTTGAGTAGCTGATGTTTCTCAAGCCATCCAGCTGCCTCAAGCCCGCTGATACACTTTAAGCTACCCTAGCTTGCTGCTCTGCCAAGGTTGAGTTAGGTTATACAGTTGACATAAGAAAAGATAGCATAATACACCAGTCATCAGCTGATCTACTCAGAGTTTAACCGAGAATATTTCTAGATATATAAGGGGAAAGTGATCTATAAGTCTTGTATCTTTTTCTAACAAAATTTAATAGTCGTTGAGAGACAAAGTTAGTTGGTGTTTTACATAATTTATTATCTTGTACTAATTTTGGAAAAAAGACAGAACCATATTTGACATTTTTTGCATGAAAAGTTTTTTGGCCCTAAAAATGAGTGTCCTTTCCAAAGTTATTAACATTGGAAAATTCAAATATTTAAGGTGACAATCATCGAACATTGAAAGACTACTAAATTCCAGTAATCAAACTAGAATTCAAGTTTTTGCACGTTTATTAAAGATCATCTTGCTTCTCTAAATTCTTCAAACACAGCTGGATAGTCGTATCCGATCATTTAAGGATATATCAAATTGTTATTTTCAATCTATTATTTGTAATATCGATGTTAAACAAATAGTGAAATCTGATAACCGTCGGAAATCATTTCTCTGGACAAGTTGCGTGTTTGATTGAGTTACCAGGGGTTTCAGCTGGTTGGTTATGGTTTAAAGCCAGATGAAGTAAATTTGTACAAGTTTTACTATTCAAATTCTTCTAGTGAAATACCTCAAACACGGGGAAGAATGAGAGTACTCATCATAACCAAACTGATTGGATCTTGTTGTTTTAATTAACTTGGCTGTTTTTGACTTGTTATTCATCTGAGTCCAATAGACTTTTCTATACTTATAAAATATTTTCAGTAGTTGTCTACTACACGGAACTGATGGAGAATTAAATTTTAGTTGCTAACTCAACTGAAATCATTTATTTTTTAAAATTCGAAAAATTTGGAAAAATTATTAAATTTTTCCTCTAAATATCTATCCGATCCTAACAAATTATATGAAATATTATGTATCATGCTGATTACTGACTAATATTTCTAAGTCAAAAATTGTTATTTTAATTATTAATAATAATATTCATTCCCACTACTCTTGATAAATTTTCACCGATTGATTAGAATGGTAAAATTCAGAAGTTGAAGTTGAAGTTGACTTGAGGATCGCGTACTGGATGCTTGTTTTCCTATTTTAAAACAATATCGACTACTTAATTTCATTTAAAAGATGAAGATGACGACGCTTAAACTATTTTTTATAAAAAAAATAAATCGAATAGATTTGTATTCTAACAAGATGGTCCAGTCCGTGAAAATAGTATCGAATAAATTTAAGAATTTTTTTAAGCAAAAACTTGTGTGAGACGGTTTCACGGGTCGTATTTTATGAGACATATCTCTTATTTGGGTAATCGATAAAAAGTATTACTTTTTATACTAAGAGTATTAATTTTTATTGTGAATATCGATAAGATTGACCCGTCTCACAGATAAAGATTCGTGAGACCGTCTCTCAAGAGACCCTACTCATTATTATTATATCTCATTGTTCATGCATCATACTTTATATATATTTTTTAATAAATTTTTACAACATAATTTTACCATGGCATCAATTATACTAAATATAATAGTGGGATGCCTTAGTGTATACAAATGGAGACCTTTGACGGACTTTTCCCTCCTTCACCATACCTTTATTATCCAAAAAATGCTTGTTCCAACCAACTTGATCCTAAAAAGGTCTGCTTTTATCAAATCAAGATTCTATCTCGTGATCTTTAAATTAAATGCCCTACAACAAGTGATATTGACAAATTCCCACATATCATTTTGTTTTATATATATATATATATATGTATATAACATCTTCAATTGAGTAAAGTCGTGTTTGAAGTGTGATTACTTTGATGAGCCAATCAACAATTGAGTAGAAAAATAAAAATAAAAAATAAAAAATAAAATTATTAACGTGTCAAAGCCTCTTTTCGTTTACAATTAATAGTTTACTATACTGAAAAGTACTTGAGCTTAATTCAACTTAAGTATCTTGTTGCTACGTGTGTTTAGCTGTTACTTTCCATTCAAAGAATCAAATATATCCTATATTTTCACTTTCAGACGCAGGTTCAATTTGGAAATATGAATATTACTAAAAGATTTGTTCCCCCCTCAATATCTATTCGCATACTAACGCGGTGGATAGATATATCTAAAACACAGAAACTCCTTTGAAAACGTCTCATATGGTTCAATTTTGTGAGTCATATCTTCTATTCGACCCTATCAACGAAAAAATCTTACTTTTAATCTCAAAAGTATTACTTTTTATTTTATTTATGAATCGAATCGACCCATCTCACGAATATAAATTTATGAGATAATATCGCAAAAAATCTACTTATCATAAAATTCCAAGGATATTTGTTTTCGACATCAACTAATACAACTTCAGGATCAACTAGGGAATTTTTATCCACCACTAGAATGGAATTTTATACTATAAATACGTGGCAAATAATGGAATTTTAGATACGATTACGTGGCAACGGGTCCGTGCATGTATCTAAATTAAAGGATTGCATTTTTTTTTTAAAAAAAAGAAAATTAAACGTAACAATTAAGTAATCACCATTTTAATGGGATTGTGGGCACTAACGTATTTTGGTCCTACGTTCGGGTCAAGGTAACACAATCTCTTTATTGTCTAGTGTATACGTGTTTAGGGCTAGGGGATATATGCTTGATACTTCACCATGCAATATGTATTTTGTTTGTTGATCCAATTTTAATTAGGATACTTTATCTAGTTTTTGTCAATTATTCTAGATAAAGACGATGAACAAGTTGAAGAAGATGAGGAAGAGTATTTTTGGGAATGATGATAAGTCCTTGTTTATCGATGACTTGTCATTGTAATTCGTTATTTGATTAATTACGATGTAAAACGCTTCTACCATCATATTTGTTTTTATTCACTATTATTTCGAATATTTAAGTTGTAAAGATAATATAATTTATGATATTTATGAAATATACTAGTTTTGATTTATACTGTACTACAATACTCGTTGTTTTGCGATTGTGTGATTGTTGAACAAAGTCGATGTCGACTAACTGCGGTCGTAGAGCGTGACATTTAAGTGGTTTGAATTCTTCTTCCACCCCATGCAAATTTTGGATCATCTACCACCTACAAATTCGAGAGCCTCCTTCAATTTGTGGATTTTTTTTTATGGCTAATTCCAAATTCAAAACTTTCTTCTGCCTTATTTAGTTAGATATTTACCTTGTATAATTAATCCTCCTTGCTATATAAGTAGCTCAAAACTTCATTCATCGTTGTAAATTTGAGAACCTCTCATCACCAGCAATTCAAAAAACTCCTTCACCACCCATAGAGGCCGCCATATTCAAGGGTTCCAGCAACTGATTGGCAAACCAATCTAAGGCCATGAAGAACCTCGAGCTCGAGATCGAGACACTTAGGAAGACTGTCACTAGTTTACTTTTTGACTAGAACAAGTCAAGGGGATTTATGGGCCAACTTCAAGATGTTGTAAGAAAAATCTCCTTCGACAAGAGTTTTGCAGATAAACAACTCAAGGACTACATAAAATAGCTACAAGAGGCCCAAAAACATGGTCAGCAAATGTTAATTGTGGCTCAAACATAGTTCGGCCACTACCATACTGCAAAACAATTTGCTGACCTCTGCAGTAAGAGTTCAATAAGTATAGTCTGGAAATGGGAGACTACGTGCATCAGATTGAGCCTAACAACCAAAAATTGGAGGCAGAAATCGTCAATCAACAAAATACACTTGAGCATATGCATCAACTATTAAATGCAAGGAAGAAGATGCCAATGAGGAGTTGGGAAATGGAGATGTTAAGATCCTTTGTAATAAGTGTCACGCCCCGAGCTTGGGTCCACGGCTGCGTGACTGCACAATGGGCTCCTATAGCAACTACTTCGTATTTGTCATCGTTTTACGAAAAGGATTTGCTATAGAAGTCCATTGTAAGCACATTATAAACTCATTTTAAATCTTTAATTTTTAAGATGTGAGACAAGGGTATCACAGTCACCCCTCTTTCATAACGCGACGTCCTCGTCGCGGCCTGAACCCTCGATCCACCAGCGCCGAGAATCTAGAGGTGGCTCCTACAGGTTCAAGAGGTGGCTCCCGTCATGTAGCACTTTGCCCCACATGTTCAAGAGGTGCCTCCCATGCACATAGTACTTTGTCCTGCATAGCACTTATTTCCCGGTGTTCCATGCGAGTGACCGGCTCTGATATCATTCTGTTACGCCCCGAGCCCGAGCCCGCGCCTGCGTGACTGCACAATGAGCCCTTATAGAAACTACTTCGTATTCGTCCTCACTTTACGAAAATTATTAACCCAAGTTGCTATAGAAGTCCATTGTAAGCACATAATAAACTCATTTTAAATCTTTAATTTTTAAGATGTGGACAAGGGTTTCACAATAAGGATATTCATACCCATGTTTTTTCAGCATTATTCGATTTTAATGACTTTGGTTTTCTCTATCAATAAAAGCTTTTTGAGTTATCCATTGATTTATTTTTGAAAAATTTCTCGAAGAATTCTTTTTCAACATAGGATTTCAATTACGTAAGAAAGAAACGATTAGTATTGATATATATTGTTGGAAATGTACCTACTAGAGATAAGTTGGCAGCTTCTGACTTAAGATGAAAGATTGGACTCGAGGATAATAAAATATTTCTGAGAAACTAGTATGTGAAAATAATAGAAGAATTAGATAATAAGTTTGGATATTTCAATACAGAATTGATTTATGCGTCAATAATCAACCGCATGAACATTAAATTTGGGTTATTAGTAATGCTAAGTGCTAAAATTAAATATATAAGATCTTGGAGTATCTTTTTAAAAATGAATGTGAGGATCAATAACTTCAGGATAAGAATTTATATTATTTTTTTGACAGAAGGTAGGCTATTATCTTAATGTGAAAAATAATATCTTCAAGTTAAGAAATTTCTATTATTTAGGGATAACAAGTATGTTATTTACCCTAAAATAAGTCCTGAGGTATTGGTGAATATCGAGAAAAATGTAACATAATAAGTTTTGGTGAAAGATATTCGATGAAGCTCGGTTATGTATTGTTGGGTGCAATAATTGTCTCTGCTTGGTAGAGCGATCGAACCGTAGTGCTTGAACTGTTGTGCGATTTAAAAGATTTGAGTTGCACCATTGCCACTAGCTATAACTTTTGGTAAAACGGTAAGCATTTGGTCCTACAATTGGTATCATAGCCAAGATCATGGGTTCGATTCTCATTGATCGCAAGGAATGCAATTATTGGGAGGGAGATTGTTGGATGCAATAATTGTCCTACTTGGTAGAGTGATCGAGCCATGATGCTTGAGCTGCTGTGCAGTTTAAAAGATTTGAGTTGCACTATTATCACCAGCTATAGCTTTTGGTAAAGCGGTAAGCACTCGGTCCTACATGTCAGAACACGCTAGGCTCATGATCTTCATAAAAGAAAGATTTATTATAATAAGAATTATCTGAGGATTAGTTTCTTGCGTACAAGGTTGAGTGAAATTCTATTTTATAACGACTAAGTTATAATTTTTGAGATTTAAGTCAGTATGCCATAGATTGATATTGTGTTAAGTTCTAAAATTCTATATGATTTTTAAGTGTTGAGATAAAAATCGTGATAATTTCAAGATAGAATAAAATCAGTTTCAATTCACATATATTCAGTATCGACTTGATTCAATTCGATATGGTAAACTTTGATGCCATCATAGAAATCGATTGGCTGTCCAAAAATCATGCGCTTCCGGCACAAGAATGTCAAAATCCGAGCCCCGAACCAAGAGGAAATTATGTACCATAGCAAGGCCAAATATCAGAAAAACATTCTTTCTTCTTACCAGAGTTGAAAAGCCATAAATTCGGGAGCAGATGTTTACCTAGCAATGGTAAATGAGATAAAGAAGAAATTGAGTTCAATCAGGAAGATATTCCAGTAGTACGAGAATTTTCAGACGTCTTTCCGAAAGAGTTACAATAATGGTCTTGAATCGAGAGGTAGAGTTCTAAATTAATTTAGTACTTGGTGTTACATCAATATCAAAGTCGCTAGACGGAATGGTTCTAGCTGAACTCCAGAAGCTCAAGGAGAAAATGCAAAAGTTGACTCACATTAAAATCAAGACAACACAATTTTCGAAGACGAAACTTTCAATAAGGAGGGAGGGATGTGAAAACCAGAATTTTTATCCAAGCAAAAATCGACTAAGGGCTGAAAATCCAAGATCCAAAGAAGCTCTATCCGAAATTGTCAATCAAGCCCTACTATTTTCGAGAAGATACATACTCGGACACCAAGTTTTCAATATTTGGTAAGGCAATGTTTATGGAAAAAATATCATCAAAATGGTGAAAAGATATCAACTGAATTATGGTAAGATTTGCACCTCACCACTTATAAATACCACAATTACGCCATTAAAAAATCACACTTAATTCACTCTATATTTTCATTTTCAAAGATTTTGCAATGCGAAGTTCTGTCCAATTGCTGTCAAGAAATCAAGCTGAAATTTCAAACAGAGTTAGAATTCATTAACGTTTTGATTCAATACTAAGGTAAGTAGATTTATGTTTTAAAATAATTTATATACATGCAAATTGTTTCAGTTTCCGAAAGTTTCGTTCGTGCATAAGTTATTCGTATCGTGTTGTATTGAAAATACGTTATGTTTTGAGCACTGTTAGTATTCAAAAGAATATGAGTGAAAATTCTAAAATATGATAAGTTTATGACTTTTATAAGGTAAGATTATAACCGTTGTTATGGCAACGTCCTCTTAGAGCTAGAATTAAAAATTGGAGAATTATGACCCAATCTTCCACAAGTATAACAAAAATTAGGTGATAGCCATATTTAATATTCTCAAAAAAGAAAAGAAAAACATAAATTATCGAAGGAGTATCATTGAACTTGCTAAATAATTAAATCATCAAAGTTTAGGTTCGGATGTCAATAAAACATGCATGGTCCAATTGTTGGCCACGTTATGAGACATGAAAAATATATTTTTTTAGTTTACTAACTTGTCCAGTTTTTTATTTTAGTCGATTAAGTTTTTAAAAGTTTTTAGGTATATTAATTTTTCATTTTCAGCTATTTTGGTCTAACTGCTGACGTGATATCATACATGTCAGAATTTCTGATGTCATGTTAATAGTTTCGATGTTATACCAGCATTTTCGATGTCATAGAAGTATTTTCTAGTGAGATATCACTTTAACACTCTAGCGAAATATGACTGAAAGTAAAAAAGAAAAAAAAAAGTTAGTGCACCAAAACTAAATTTAGAAAACGTGACCAAAATCCAACTAAAAAATGTATGGATCAAAAAAATTATTTTGTCTTATGAGACCTAATATGTTACAAATTTTTATCAATTTTTTTAACTCGTTTTTCTTTTAACAAGAGTGAAATTAAATTAAAAAGTTTTTATTCGACAAGGTCATCTTTTATTAATGTTTCCCCCTTATGTTCAAAATGACCTATATTGTATCATACTACACTACACCATATCATCTACTCGTATCATATTATTTATTATTATATTATTTTGTGTTGTATTATCATATCAACTATATATATATATATATATATATATATGCATGTGATAAAATAATAAAAAACGCCACCATTAACTTCGTAGCAAACAAAAACAGAAACAAAAAGTGGACACCTTGAGCAACTGTACTTTTCCGAGTACAAAATTTAATTTAATTGGTGTGGATCATATATATATAATTATATTATATATATGTGTGTGTGTGTGTGTGTGTGTGTGTGTGTGAGTATTCTGAGGACCATACATCACTTACCCGTTTCCCCGGGTTCTTTAAATCACATCACACGCCCCTCCCGATCTCACACACATATTTTGCTGCTCACATCCTAATATAATTATTGAAGCAAAAAGACAGAAAAACAATGGTACTGTGTTTAAAGTGGGTTATTTTTCTTGAATTTATTTATATATGTAAGTATTTAATAATTTAATTGATTTATTTTTGTCTGTCTGATATATGACAGGAAGTGGAGAACCAGTTGGCCAGAACTTGGGACGGGTATGTGGATTGGAGGGGGAAGCCTGCTTTGATGAGCAAACATGGCGGCATGCGACCTGTTTTCTTCGTTTTGGGTAATTTTTTTTACAGAAATATTGAGCAAAATGTTGTGGGATTCATTTTCTTGCATGATCTTATATGCAAACAACGATTATATATTATTTTTTTTGATTTTATTTATGTGGCCTGAATATGTAGCTGAAGAATACTTCGTTTGAAAAAGTTGTTTTAAAATATAATTTTTCGAAAAAAAAAAAGAAAAAAGAAAGTGATTCCAAATATATAGTTTGTCTGGTTTTTGGATTTTTCGAAAATCTAAATCGACGACCAAAAAAAAAAACCACCTGTTTTTGGTGCTTTTGCCTTCTGTTCATAAGGTAATGATTAAAAAATTGCTTTTTTAAGCAAGCTTTTGTTTTTGTAAAACTCACCCAAACGAGTTAACAAAATTCATGAAATATAGCCACTACTTCAGGTTTAATTTGGAAATTAGAATAAAAAGAAAGGGAAAAAACATGGGAAGAAAAATAAACTTTTCTTTTCTTCCTATATAAAAAAATCCAAGCCATATTTTGAAATTTTGTGAATTATGTTTCCCCCCTAATCATGGTATAAAATGTTTGGTAACAGTTGCGGAGGTGTTAGAGAATTTGGCATATTTAGCAAATGCAAGCAACTTAGTGCTGTACCTATCGGAATACATGCATTTTGCACCGTCAGAATCAGCCAATTCCGTCACCAATTTTATGGGCACGGCGTTTCTTTTGGCCCTTCTCGGCGGCTTCCTCTCCGACGCCTTCTTCACCACTTATCACGTCTACTTGACAAGTGCAATCGTCGAGTTTCTGGTATGCAAGTATTCTCCGACTCCATATCATAAAAATTATAATTTTTTGCGAATTTGATTTGGATTCGGCCGGACTCTAATAATAAATAAACATTGTGAAAAAGTACCATTTATATAAGATTAAAAGCCAAAAAATAAATCAAAATTAAGCGGTCTGCATCCTGAGAAATAGGAAACTTAATTTTTTGTGACTTGTGACACCTCTATACAACTTGCTAGAAGTTGATGCTCATTCAGTCATTTGCACAATATTTGCATAGATTTTTTTTATAATTTATTTAAAAAATTATTAAGATTCAATATTCATTTGAATATATGTTTTTTTTGGGTGCATATAACTTAAGTTAGTTAACAATTTTTTAATATTATGGAGAGGAGTAGGTCTCTTGTGAGACGGTCTTACGAATCTTTATCTGTGAGACGGGTCAACTCTACCGATATTCACAATAAAAAATAATACTCTTAGCATAAAAAATAATACTTTTTCATGGATGACCCAAATAAAAGATCCGGATCACAAAATACGATCAGTGAGACCGTCTCACACAAGTTAGATAATTTTATTTATTTCATATGTCCTTTTCTATTCATAAAATGCAATTTAATGCAGATGATATATAGTCAACTAGTGATCCAAAAAAAAAAAAATGTTATATAACAATCCTAACTCTTAGCATATTTTGTTTGAATATCAAGATGCTTACGAGTCTCTTCATTTTTTCATTTGAATACTGATGTGTCAGTGCACATATTTTGTATTTATTTATATAATATTGTTTTGAAGTTAAATGAATTAATATATAAATTTTTTATAATTTATTAAAAAATTAGAGATGATTTTTATAAGATTATTTATGATTAGTTTAACAACTTTCTGAATAGAATTTTGATATGTTCATGTTGGTTGTTTCAAAATTTTGATATTTTGGTTATTTAGGACATTATTTTATTATGTGGCTTGTCACACTATTAAATTAAATAAATAGTTTTTGGCTTGGTGCTACCACGCAAGCAACGTCATCTAATGCTTTTGGACCACCCGATTTGTCTCGATGACGTACAAAAATTTCAATATATGAACATGGGAGTTGTAAAACATACATGTCACAAGTTATATAAGGACCACCTACCGTTGTCTGATTATGCATATCAATGTGCTGGAGTATCTGCCAATACATATGTTTGATAGTTTGGGACGTAAATGAATCGAACTGATATAAGAAAGAATGTGATTTTCAGTAGAAATTGTTGATCTCGAGTTAAATTTGAATCAAATTGAATATTTATTTTTAACCGATAAATAATATTTTTTTATGAAAACATGGAAGTGAAGGTGACTGATAAATAATATAAATTTGATAAATCAAGGATCATTAATTTTTTTTGTTATAGAATCTGATTCAAACATGGGACAAAACAAATATGAATAATCAATTAATATCTTAACTTTGACACCAATCGGTGCATTAAAGACAAAAAAAATAGAGCCGATAAAACAAAAAAGTGGAAACAATAAATAAAAAGAAAGTAATACAAAGCAATATCAAGGAGTTCGTATGGATAGCATATTTTTACATTAATTCGCATTTGATTCTTGTCGTATGATATTGTGAGCTTTGATTATTTAACAGGGTCTGGTAATACTCACAATTCAAGCAGAAATCGGATCCCTGAAGCCCACAAAATGTGACCCATCCAACCAAAACATCCCCTGCCGGAAAGTGCATGGAACAAAGGCTGCAATGCTCTTCTTAGGCCTCTATCTAGTAGCACTCGGAGTCGGAGGCATTAAGGGGTCATTGCCATCCCATGGAGCCGAACAGTTCGATGAAGACACACCGCAAGGAAGGAAGCAAAGATCGACTTTCTTCAACTATTTCGTGTTTTCCCTCGCGTGTGGTGCACTAGTTGCCGTTACGTTGGTTGTGTGGATAGAAGATAACAAGGGTTGGCAATGGGGATTTGGGGTTGCCACGTTGGCCGTGTTTTTGTCCATACCGGTGTTTCTTGCTGGTTCTTTGTGGTACCGGAATAGGATTCCTGTTGGAAGCCCACTCACAACTATATGCAAGGTATGCGATAGCCTCAACAATAAGATTCTTTGATGGTTTTGATCCTCTAATACGACTGGGCTATGGTTTCTTGAACAGGTTCTGATTGCTGCATCGATGAATGCTTGCATGCTAAGCAGTACTTCAAGCAAAGTCATCGTTAATATGACCACAAGCCCGTCTGAAGATTTGGCCTTGGAGGACGAACGAGCTGCAGAGAATGAGAAGATCATGAATACAGCTGATTCTGCCTCAAAAAGCCTCAAATTTCTGGACAGAGCAGCTGCTCAAAACTCGGCCAGTGGTATGCTAAAATGCTCGGTACGAGAAGTGGAAGAAGTCAAGATTGTCCTGTCGGTCCTCCCCATTTTTGCTTGCACCATCATGCTTAATTGCTGTCTTGCTCAGCTCTCCACATTCTCAGTTCAACAGGCTGCCACCATGAACACAAAATTCGGTTCCTTAAAAGTCCCCCCTGCTTCTCTTCCCGTGTTCCCCGTGATATTCATCATTATTCTTGCCCCCATATATGACCACGTGATCATCCCATTTGCTAGAAAAGTGACGAAATCTGAGATGGGGATAACTCACCTACAGCGAATAGGAACAGGCTTACTCCTCTCCATCATAGCCATGGCTGTGGCTGCTCTGGTTGAGATCAAACGGAAGCGGGTAGCAACCGATTCAGGCCTACTCGACTCCACCAGGCCTTTGCCCATTTCATTTTTCTGGATCGCGTTTCAGTACTTGTTCCTTGGATCAGCTGATCTCTTCACCTTAGCAGGGCTACTTGAATTTTTCTTCACAGAAGCGCCTTCTAGCATGAGATCTTTGGCTACTGCTCTATCTTGGGCTTCACTAGCTATGGGGTATTACTTGAGCACCATGATTGTATCAATAGTAAACAGCGCCACTGGTGATTCGAGACACAAGCCATGGCTTTCAGGTGAGAATTTGAACGGCTACCACTTGGAGCGATTCTACTGGCTATTATGCATACTGAGTGTATTGAATATCATACATTATCTCTTCTGGGCTACCAGATACAAGTACAGATCAGCAGGGACTAACAAGTAACAAAGGCGCCGGAAATTTGTAGTTTAAAGTGGCTAGTAGAGGCCACTTTCATGTAAATTCAGTGAAGATATGTGCAGTAATTACAAGTAAAATCATCTTGTTCGAGAAGAAGTGAAATATCTAACCCTTCACCGCCTTCTAAACGATGTCAAGCTCGAAGAGTGTAAATTAGAACACAATACAAAATTGCATCGTCACAAGTAAGTTTAGATTATAGCTAGGATGGATATCCATGGCTTGAGGTATTAATTTGCAACGCGGTTCTTGGAAAAAGCCTTTCAATTAAAGTAGAATCACAAGATCAAAAGGCATGTTTTCAAGTCAAATAGTGCTATCTACATTGCATTGCCTACACCTCAAAATAGGCATCAACCTAAGCAATCAATCTTTTACTTAGGATTCAAATCCTTAAAGCACATTATTTTCCTTCTGGCGTGAAGTATACAGTGGAAGACAACATGACATAAAACAAAAGTTCGATACACTGATTACGAAGTACTAGCACCCGACAAGCTTCTCACAGCAACTTTGACAGCACCCACGACACTTAGTTGCCGAATATGAGGACTCAACTCATGTGTTTCGTAATTTTTGCCCCTATCGTCTATCTGAATTCCAACAAAGTACGCCACCTGCGCAAATGACAAGATGTGAAATGAGGTGTTCAACAAGGGAAAGTTCAACGATGGAAGAGTGATAAGCCCAAATCTTATAGAGATTTAGGGATTTTATTTGTGTTTATCTAGATTTTTATCCCTAATTATGTGCTTAATTGAATTAATAATTGTAGATTTGAATAAAATAGAAAAAATGATTAAATTTGGATATAAAATAAATTTACAAGACTTCAAAGGAAAAAATACCAAAAGAAAGGAAATTATATTTTATTCCTTGATAATATTGAAGTTTTGGAAAAAATCTATGTAGATCTTGATAAAGATAAAATATCACATTTGAAAATAAAATCTACAATTTATCTACATTTGTTATCTTGACATGGGTTTAAAAGATTTGAAGGATGAGACCCATTGAGAAAAATAAAAGGAGGCAGAAGCGTACAGAAGAGAGAAGGTGCAAACAGAGAAAAAAATCAGCGCGGAAGTGAACAACAGAGAAGGGAAAAAGGAGGAAGAGAAGGAGGCAAAGAAGAAGTACAGAGGAGGATGAGAGAGAAGAAAAGAAAGAAGAAAGGAGAGAGGAGGAGAGAGAGACAGAGGAGAGAAACGTATAGAAAAAGAAGCAGAGGAGAGAGAAAGAGAATATAATACTACAGTGAATACATCAACAGAGAGGAAGGAAGACAGAAGGCAGAAGCATGATGAATTCCTCAACACACGCAAAAAAAAAATCAGAGAGAATTACTTTCACTCATTCTTTATTTTGTTTTCTTCTATGAACTTAAATATGACTTTTCACTTTTGTTTTGAAAAACATGGAATAATTTTATTTAGACTAAGACCACGATAGGGCCAAACAATACTTTGTTTGATGTTTTGTTTATTTTCAATATAGTATTTCTCTTGATTTTAATTATTGATTGATGTTAGTTTAATATTTCTTGTTAATAGCCTGATCAACTATTTACATGTCTGTTGATTAATCGCGAATCGGAAGATGATTGGTTAAATATAGCAACAAAGACGTCATCAACACACGGTTAAACCGACTAGAAATAGTATTCGGTTTCAGTGTGCGGTTTTAGGTGAAAACTGAAATTCCACGAATATTTAATGCATTTAGATCTAATTAAATTCAATTAGAAATAATTGAACTGTTAGATTTAAATAGGTTTATTAACTCGAGGAATCGTTTAATAAATAATTTTGGGGATTTCACCGTGATTATCAAGAATTAAATAATTAATTGGATTTTAACACGTATCAACATAGTAGAGTTTGATACCGTTGTGTGTCTTTGTTATTTATTTGGATTTGAATCCCTCCTTGATATTTGAATCTCTCGGTTTTAATTGATATTATTTTATTTAATATTTTAGATTAATAATCCACGTATCATCTTTTTATTTATTTTGTCTAGCTTAAGTTAAGTGATAAAAATTCTAGTAATTAAATATTAGTCTCTGTGAGATCGATACTTGGACTCATCATCCATTTACTATAACTTGACCTAGTCCGCTTGCTAGATTTATTCCCAACCGAAATCGTCGGTCAAAGAGTCAGAGAGACCAAGGAAAAACTTGGCGCCTTCCGGCAACCATGCACATATCACTTAAATAAAAGTACAAATCAAATTAAATAAAGTCAAGAATGCAAACAAATGATTTCACAAGTTGGTGGCAGAGCCTTTCCCCAGTGTTTTTGTTTACACTAAAATCAAATTTAATGATCTATCATATGGGGGAAAATGGAAAAAATTTTGTAAGAACAACCCGTTTATTCTTTGTGGCACGAAGATAGAATTGTGACACTTAGTTTAATGTGTAATTAAAAAGATTTGAATTTTATCGTTATTATCGACTTATATTTTTTTTATAAAGAAGCAATTGTTCAGGTTAACATTTGATGTAAAAAAAATTCTCACATGTTTAAGTACAATTCATTACAAGTTGATGCAATTAGTAGGATATGACCATGCAACCTTATATCTCACAATGTGGTAAAACAATCTAAATGTGCATCTTGGCTGCTTTACAGTTGAGGAGATTTAAATCACACTATTTCCATAATCTTTTGACATTTATGGCACTACAACAAACACAGATCCAGGAGAAGTACAACATGCTTGGATCAGGGTCTTAACCATACATTTTAATGGATCAGATGGTATCTAAACAAACACAAATCTCAAATAAAAACAGTGTGCGTGGATCAAGATATTGACCGTTCATTTTTGTGGTTCAAATCTATCCTTAATTAACGCAACTTTTGAAGAAACACGAGTCATAATCACTACATTTCACTCAAGTTAGCCGTATCTCAGTATAAATACTTGATCTAAACTTCATATTTCTTTTAGACAAAAAAATAGAATGTACTATTGATAATCCGTACTGTTAGAGTAGATGTCCTGCAAGCCAACTGTTGGCTAGGGATTTTATTGACTCAGTTGTAATTAACAATATTTATTTTAATATAATTCATTATTTCATGGTTTGTTATTTCTTTATCTGTATACCCATGTTATCAAACATAGATAAAGACCTCGATTATACTTTAATACAAATGAATCGTAATTCGATGTTGAAACTCGTTTGTAAACACTGTATGATCTAAATTCGTTCCTAGTCGATTCAGCCGCCTAAAACATGGATAAAGGTCGCTTAAGCTCGAGACTAGCATCTGTGATGTTGCATACTGCGTTTCTTGGTAAGGGCATAGAGATGTCCAAACATTCAGATGGGTAGTCATATGATGATTATACCGAACAACCCTCCATCGGACTTTCCAAGTGGTTATCATTCATCGAGAGGATAAGTCCGTGGTTATGATTGTACACCATTAGTCCTTACGACCCGAGACAACACTGAGGCTCTATATGCTAGGGCTGTGCTTTGACTCGTTTACTGGCTCCAGGAGAGTCATCAGGTGGCGAGGTTGGGTACAGTTGCGAAACATATAGGAGCCAGTGCATTGTAGTCGGAGATTCACTGCTCACCTGCGGGTGTGGATATCCTATGTGATCTGATGAAATTATAGTGCATGGAATCTCTGGCCAGAGTATGAGATGTACGTTAGAGAAGGAGTTCTCGAACGGTACATCCGATGCCACTATTTATAGTTATCACATAGTTATCGAATTAATATGCAACCCTCGATGAACCAATGGTTGCAGATTCGATCGCGATATATGAGATGAAGGGACCGTACTGTACGTTAATCATAATCGACTGGTTCTTGCAGGTACTATCAGTGATACCTAGGGGATCATGGGGCGATGCTACTAGACGCTCTTACCATGATCCGATGGGTGCAATCAGAAATGAGTTCTGACATTCTTGATGAAGGTGTTGATGAAAAGAATGGGGCTAACTAGGGTAAGCCCGAATAAAGAATTATGTCCTGAATCACAAAGAGTTGTGAACCCACGGCTAGCTGTATCCATGAACCATTGAGAGTCACAAAAGCACTGGATCGTTTGTTCCCGTTGAATGAATAAATTCAAGAAGTTGAATTTATATTATATAGTAAATTCAAGGAGTTGAATTTATGATAATTAAATTTTGAGAGAATAAATTCAAGAAGTTGAATTTATAAATTTTGATAATTTAATTTATTAAACTCAAATGTTGGGTTTATTAAATATAAAATTTTGGAGGTGATAAAATTCAAGGAGTTGAATTTATAATAATAAATTCAAATGTTGAATTTATAATGGATTTAATTTACTAAACTCAAGAGTTGAATTTATTAAATATTAAATTAAATATGATGGGAGATATGTTTAATGGGCTTGTAGGAGTACAAGTCCAACATATTAAATGATTAAAGTTCTTAATGGACTTTAATATAATTAATTAAACTAGTTTGACTAGTCTATTTAATTAACAAAGCCCATTGGATTTAATTAAGGAACCTAAATCCATAATTATGGAATTTAGGTTAAAGGTCTTATTTTTAATATATAAATTAAAAAAAAGGGATAGCCTCCATACATGTGTTGTGAGATTTTCGAGAATCTCAAACAAAATTTCTCCAAAATTTTTGGCCACTTTTCAAGAAAAAGAAATTTGAGTCATCTCTCAAATTTTTGATCTCAACGTAAAAACTTCTTTCAAATATTCTAGTGCTATTTGAAAGAGGAATAAATCTTCTGGTCGTGGACTTGATAGAAAGAAACTCGAAGAAAGTTCGTAGAGAATTTATCAAGAGCTATCTCTGCTAACCCCGGAATAGTTGGAGCCTTGTGAAATTTTCACCGAAGGTATAAATTCTAACATCCTATGAATGTTTTGATTTTGAAAAACCATACGAACGCCCAATCAAATATATTTTGATTGTCAAAATAAAATAAAAATTTTAAAACTTCCGCTGCGTTTGGACGTGTAGAAAACCGAGATCCAACACGTACATCCTACTGACCTGGATCATACCAGATCTTCTAAAGATATGAGCCTATTTACAAAGTTGATAAGCCCATTATCGATATTTATAAGGTCAAAGCCCCAACCCAAAACCTTACACATAGTTCGAGCTATTCTCTACTAGAGAAAAATGTCACACAAGATGGAAAGATTCGTGCAACCAAGCTCAGAGCATGATCATCCGAGCGCGCACTCAACAAAATAAATATGGCGATGAATACAAAGTCCAACTTATGCAAAAGACCTGATAAAAACTACTATAAAGGAAAACTCCAACGATACTACGATACATTTAAATACATAATCTGCTAAAGATAAGGGAAGATCAATACAAATCTTGCTACAAATCTAGTGTTTCACAAGATTGCCTCACTAAGAGTTCTTCATCTAAAAGGTTTCCAGCCCCTCCTGACTTTATAAATATATGATATCTCTCATAATTTCCTACATTCACTCATTGCGATCACTAACATTACTTTTATCACACACTTAAGTATATACTTAAACACCAGAGGAGCTATATCGGAAACACTTTCTGAAACGACCCTCGTTTTTTTGAATTATAGAAAAATCACCCTCAATAATTCCAAAAACTTGCAATTAAGTCCCTCAAATTATTATAATTCAGTCCTTAAGTTCATGATTCCTAAAAATTTTAATCAACAACATCAACTTCGAAATTTACTTCTTACACAATGTAAAATTCGAAACAAGCAGTCCTGTATCACTAAGTTCAATTTGCCTCAACTTAATTTTAGGTAGTGCAAAATTCGAGATACACAAAAACCAAATTCTCCTCACGTCTTTGAAACATAACCGTACGCACCGTCCAAACCACGTAACCAACATGCATTTAATTTTAAAAAATGCTACCTCCAAATTTCTATATCGTAAAAGCATTAAATAAATTTTCAGCATAAAAAATTCAAAGTAGAAAATACTCACAGACTTGAGGCGTGATTTCTTGAGCTTCTCGTAGTGGCAGCAACACAACCCTTTCGGGATCATTCGCTCTGTTACCAACTGAAACGACCCTCGCTTTTTAACTTTAACTTCTACTAAAATTATTTTGATTTATGAAAAGATTAAGTTATTTATAAATGGTGATTTTCGAATTAATAGATAAAAAAATTAAGTAGAAGTTAAATTAAAGTTAAAAAGCAAGGGTCGTTTCACTTTCGGCTTTTTATAACTTTTGTTCATCCATGCATATCCATATCATCGTTCTGCTAGGCCTGCACCCTTATTGAAGTTCTGCTCAGTCCACAACAAATCAACAATTATAATTTAGCTCACCAAACCGAACCTAAGATACAAATTTTTGGTTACATCAATTTTAAAATATTAAATTATTATTTTTGAAAATAGTATCTATTGGTTGTAATAATTGTCCATACTGGGTAGAACAATAAAAACATAATACTTGAACTACCGTACAATTTAAAAAACTTGTGTTGTACTGTTGCCACTAGCTGTAACTTTTAATAAAATGACAAACAATCGATTCTACAATATCAGTATAACTTCTTAAAAAAAAAGTGTATTAGTAGAAACTCAAACGTAGATAAATGATTAAATAAAGTTTGCTATCCTCCTGTTGTTAATTAATCTACAACAATTGGATATAAATCATGAAGAAAATGTTAAAAACTTCTTTTAAAACAAAACAAAGTATAGTTCAAGTAAAAACAAACTTAAGAAAACATTAAGCTACAATTTAATCTTATGTGATTATGTCTCTTGAATATCATTATAAATATAGAGAAAATTAATTAATTGGTATGGTAAGTTGTCACATCTTCTAATTTGGTTATCTAATTAGTAAAATTTTGTCTAAGTCTCGTAATTTTGTTAGTTTGTTATTTTTTTGTTTTGTTTATTTTCCTTAAGTAATGAGGTGAAGTCGAAAATAGCGACGAGGCACTTAAAATGGTTGATGTCATAAAATTGTATACTTAATAATAAAATTTATTTATTTTTAGAGTAAAAGAATATATATAAAAGTTAGTTAATTTATGATTAACCACCACCATATGTCCGTAATTGGTTCTCCATTCTTCAAGCCTCATGCTTCTCAACTTCAACACCTTGTGGCGCATGTCTGTTTCATCCTTATTTTTCTCCTCAAAATTTTCCCATCATTATATACAAACCAATTTGTTCCCAACATTTAATCTTTTCGAAGAACAGCGAATCACTGGTAAAGTTTTCCCAGTGATTCGGGTTCTGTGCGAAAAAAATAATTAAAAGATTCAAGCGAAACTTGTAGTTGGCGCTTCAATGGCGCTAACTAATATTAAATTATCGATCCTTGTGGCGTTCGGATTCTTGTTAGTTATCGAAATGATACCAAGATCCAGCGCTAAAATCGCAAACTACGACGAGTATTTGCAGAAGAGAGCTGAGGAATCCTTTGAGGCATCTTTGAAAGCATTTAATCCTAAACCTGAGGAGGTGACAGATGATTTTAACCAACTAGTTGGCGAGTAAGTCATTTTAATTCATATACAAATTGTTTTCCTTAATGTTCTAACATATATGCATAGATATCCGTGTATGTATAATGTTACCCGCGGCCGAATGCATGCAGGGAGTTGGCAAGCGAAAATGTTACAAGGCGGAACCTCCGCGAACGTGGCTGCCGGGCCACGAACGCCATCGACCAGTGTTGGCGTTGCGACCGAAACTGGGCCAACAACCGGAAGAAGCTAGCCGACTGTGCCAGAGGCTTCGGCCACCACACCACAGGAGGCAAAATGGGGCGAATCTACGTCGTAACCAATCCATCTGATGACAACGTGGACAACCCAAGGCCTGGAACCATCCGCCACGCTGTGATCCAACCAGAGCCGCTATGGATCATCTTCTCTCATCACATGATCATCAGGTTAAGGCAAGAGCTAATTTTTACCAGCCACAAGACCATAGATGGGAGAGGAGCAGAAGTGCACATTGCTTTTGGTGCAGGCTTAACACTCCAATTTGTGCAAAATGTGATCATTCACAATGTGTGGATCCACGACATAATTCCGGCCTCAGGTGGGCTGATCCGGGACGCGATTAACCACCTTGGTTTCCGAACTATGAGCGATGGAGATGCCATATCGGTTTATAGTTCAAGCAATATATGGATAGATCATGTTTCTTTATCTAAAGCTACAGATGGACTTATTGATGTGATCGAGGCTTCCACTGCTATAACCATCTCCAACTGCAAATTCAACCACCATAATGATGTAAGTTGGATCGCCTCCGTTCGAGGGCGATTCATTAGCTGTCACCGTTTGTCCTTTTTCTACTATATATATTTGAAATATAAAACTATTATCGAGCAACGTACCTCCCATGATTCGGGCTTCTACAGGTGATGCTCTTGGGTGCACATGATAGCGATGCTAAAGATGCAATCATGCAAGTCACGGTGGCTTTCAACCGGTTCGGAGTGGGTTTGATCCAGAGAATGCCACGGTGCCGATGGGGTTTCTTCCATGTCGTCAACAACGATTACTCCCACTGGGAACTGTACGCCATCGGCGGTAGCGCACATCCCACCATTCTTAGCCAAGGAAACCGATTCAGAGCCTCAAACGGCCGATATATCAAAGAGGTAACCAAAAAAAAAAAAACATAAACGTATCAACATGTCATTTTCACTATGTCTAATGGGAGTCCTAAATTGTAAATCACATGCACACAGGTAACCAAGAGGGACTATGCTCCGAAGAGCGAATGGATGAAATGGCAATGGCGGTCCGAGGGCGATCTGTTCATGAACGGAGCCTTCTTCACAGAATCAGGGCCTCCAATGACAAGAAATCCGTTGACAGCGAGAAATTCCATCAGGTTCAAGCCTGGTTCATTTGTAGGGAGGCTGACTCGTTACGCCGGTGCCCTCAGGTGCATCAGAGGCAGGCCATGTTAATCTTATTTTTCCAAACCATTTCATTTCCTTAATTCTAGTATCTTCAGTTGGTGAATAAACATGTTTTTCATTACAAATTCAACGAGAGAAAAAGACTAACTATTGATGTTCTTTGTCGTGATGAGTCATAATAACCTATCACGTTTTAATACTCAATGTATGATTTCTGCAAGTTATGGAGCTAGTAATGTGTTATAAGACATATGTCGATTATATATACTAAATTTTAATATTGCAATTTTAGAACATCAATATGTAGTAATGATTTGATTATTATATCTTATATATATACTAGCATGATGCACGTGCGTTGCACGTAATATCAATTATATTATAAAAGTTTAAAAAAATTGATTTTCTAAAAAACAATTTGAATCATTTTGTTATTTATCTGGGCATAATTTATTATCATATTAGACAATTTATAAGAATTTATATAATTTATTTTTAAAATTGTTTCCTTAATTAAAATTCAAGCAGTAAATTTTATGTTATATAATAAATTGTAATGAACATAATATATCAAACAAAATGAACTGAAACATAATTTTTAAAAAATTTATATATTCAAACACCACGTATAAAGCAGAATAACCTAAAAATCAAAATGGATTTCATCAATGTATAAATCATAATCTACATAAGCGAAGCATACTAAAGATAAATAATTATCAATTTAAAATCACTGTGACTAACTCATAAAAACAATATTAAAACAAATTAAATAGTAATATTAATATTAAAATATAACTCATAATATTTAATTATAATATTTAATTTAACCTCATAAAGAATTTTTTTACTTTTTATTTTTACAATTCTATATCATGGATAATAAATTTTATATATCGATTTTTCGTAGACTAACATTGATGACTATTAATTTCTTGTTAAATAAGTTTTAAAATAATAAATAAATCAATATATGTAAAGAAATGCACAATCAAATAAGATTATATAGTAAATATCAAATAAACTCATATAATAATTATTAAATATAGACTATTGGTATGATTTTCACTATTAAAATTAGAAATATAACAAAAGAAATAAAATTTCATAAAAAATGTTATTTTTGTATCTATTGAATTAATTAGTTTGATTTCAAAATAATTAAATAAAGATATTAACTATAATATGTAAAAAAATATGATACTTTGACAAATGCTAATCAATGATAATTATAATTATATTTATTATAA
>NC_133312.1:21851881-21888922 GCF_012295235.1 Primulina huaijiensis
ATAATTCTTCAATATTAACCAATTGGCATGATCGATTAGGACATCCTGGTTCAACAATGATGCGAAGAATTATAGAAAATACACATGGTCATCCATTGAAAGACCAGAAGATCTTTCAGAATAATAAGTTTCAATGTAAAGCATGTTCTCTTGGAAAACTTATTATAAGACCATCACCAGCCAAAATCCAAACTGAATCACCAATGTTTCTTGAACGTATTCAGGGTGATATTTGTGGACCAATCCATCCACCATGTGGACCATTCAGATACTTTATGGTATTGATTGATGCCTCCAGCAGATGGTCACATGTATGTTTATTGTCAACTCGAAATGTTGCATTTGCAAGATTACTTGCTCAAATAATAAAATTGAGGAATCAATTTCCCGATTATACAATCAAGAAAATTAGACTTGATAATGCTGGTGAATTTACTTCCCAGACTTTCAATGATTATTGTATGTCTATGGGAATCATTGTTGAGCATCCTGTTGCTCATGTACATACTCAAAATGGATTGGCTGAATCATTGATTAAACGTCTGCAAATGATTGCTAGACCAATGATTATGAAAACAAAGCTCCCTATTTCTATATGGGGACATGCAATTTTACATGCTGCTTCATTAATTCGCATCAGACCAAGTGCATATCATAAATACTCCCCATTGCAGCTTGCATTTGGTAAAGAACCAGACATTTCTCATCTGAGAATTTTTGGATGTATGGTGTATGTGCCTATTGCACCACCTCAACGAAAGAAAATGGGACCTCAAAGAAAGATTGGAATTTATATTGGTTATGATAGTCCATCGATCATTCGATATCTTGAACCACAGACAGGCGACGTGTTCACAGCACGTTTTGCTGATTGTCATTTTAATGAGGAAATCTTCCCAATGTTAGGGGGAGAACAGAAACATACCGAAAAAGAAATTACATGGTATGTATCATCATTGTTACATCTGGATCCAAGAACAAAACAATGTGAAAAAGATGTACAGCAAATTGTGCACTTGCAAAGAATAGCAAATCAAATACCAGATGCATTTGCAGACACAAAAGGGGTAACTAAATCATATATACATGCTGCAAATGCCCCTGCTCGAATTGAAATTCCGAAGAAACAAATTGAAGATAGTCATGATGTCATTAAACGCCTGAAGCGTGGAAGGCCAGTTGGTTCCAAGGATAAAAATCCTCGAAAAAGAAAATTCATAGAGAAACACAATGATCACAAAATAGAGAATGATGTTCCTGAAGAAACACATAATGATCACAAAATAGAGAATGATGTTCCTGAAGAAACACATGATGATGAAAATGTTTTGTCAGAACCACAAACTGACGAGAATCATGAAATCTCTATCAATTATATTAATACTGGAAAAATATGGAACCGAAAAGATATAGAAGAAATTGATGATATATTTTCTTATAATGTGGCAATCGACATCATAAATGATAATGAAGATCATGAACCAAAATCTTTTGGTGAATGTAAAAATCGGCAGGATTGGATAAAATGGAAAGATGTCATCCAGGTTGAATTGGATTCGCTAAATAAACGTAATGTTTTTGGACCTATAGTCCTTACACCTGAAGGTGTAAAACCTGTTGGATACAAATGGGTTTTTATTCGAAAGCGAAATGAGAAAAATGAAATAGTAAGATATAAAGCTCGACTTGTTGCACAAGGTTTTTCTCAAAGGCCTGGAATTGATTATGAAGAAACGTATTCTCCCGTGATGGATGCAATTACGTTTCGGCATTTGATTAGCCTTGCAGTATCTGAAAATTTAGAAATGCGTCTTATGGATATTGTTACAGCTTACTTATATGGATCACTTGATAGTAATATATATATGAAAATCCCTGAAGGATTAAAGATGCCTGAATCACAAAGTTCAAAACCTAGAGAATGTTATTATGTGAAATTACAAATATCATTATATGGGTTAAAGCAACACGGCCGAATGTGCTATAATCGGCTAAGTGATCACTTTATGAAAAAGGGATATGTAAATAATTCAATATGCTCTTGTGTTTTTATTAAGAAAACAACATCCGGATGCGTAATTATTGATGTATATGTTGATGATTTAAACATCATTGGAACGAATAATGAAATTCATGAAGTTGTGTCATACTTGAAGGAAGAATTTGAAATGAAGGATCTTGAAAAAACCAAGTATTGTCTGGGTTTACAAATTGAACAAAAAGAATGTGGAATATTTGTTCCCCAGAAAAATTATACATAAAAGATCCTTAAACGTTATAATATTGATAAATCAAATCCTTTAAGTACTCCAATGGTTGTTATATCATTAAACATAGAAAAGGATCCATACCGTCCATGTGAAGATGATGAAGATATTCTTTGTCCAGAAGTACCATATTTAAGTGCTATCGGTGCCCTTAAGTATCTTACAAATTGTACAAGGCCTGATATATCTTTTGCCGTAAATTTATTGACAAGAATTAGCACATATCCAACAAAGAGACACGAACGACAGACTTGGGACTTTTGTATTCAAAAGATGATAATCCAAGTATAATTGGTTATGCCGATGCTGGATACTTATCTGATCCACCCAAGGCACGTTCTCAAACTGGATATGTATTTACTCGTGGAGGCACTGCAATTTCTCGGCGTTCACAGAAACAAACGCTCGTAACAACTTAATCAAATCATGCCGAGATTATCGCACTACATGAAGCAAGCCGTGAATGTGTGTGGTTAAAATCAATGACCCAACATATCCAAATCTCATGTGGATTATCATTCGACGAGAAGCCTGTGATACTATATGAAGATAGTGCTGCATGTGTTGCTCAAATGAAAGAAGGATACATAAAAAGCGACAGAACTAAACATATTCCTCCTAAGTTCTTCGCATTCACCAAGGAGCTTGAGAAGAATAAATATATTGATGTTCGTCACATTCAATCAAGTGAAAACTTATAAGATCTCTTCACAAAGGCACTTACTACGACAATATTCAGAAAGCACATATATAATATTGGGATGCGCAATCTACGAAATTTGTGAAGAATTGTTCGTGTCAACATGAGGGGGAGTTTACGTGACTGCACTCTTTTTCCCTTACTATGGTTTTTATCCCAATGGGTTTTTCCTAGTAAGGTTTTTAACGAGGCAGTATAAAAACACGTAATGTATACAATCATTATGATCATCATCACAAGGGGGAGTGTTGAAAAATTATTTAAAAATGTGTTAAATATTTGTGTTGAAAATGTGAATGTTGAATGTTGAAAATTAGGTAAAATTAGGTGTTGAATATTGAAAATTAGTGTGTGATGATGTAGGTAATGATGTATTTTATTTTNGAAAAGATCGTATTTAAAAAAACCAATAAAAGCACGCTTGTAAGAAAAGTTTCGACGGTCGAAGTAGGAAGGATCATTTTATCGTGCTCCTCTCGAACGCACGCTCACTACGTGCCATTTCGACAATCTTTCCACCGAGCCCCTCTCAAGTTCGGGACCTCTTCCTCCAAAACCTCTACAAAACCCTCCTCATGTATGCCAAGACAACGTTTTGAAATTTGAGCGAAATGCCAAGCCTCAATATAACTGCATCAGGAGGAAGAGGAATACTCTCAATTCAAAACCCCCAAAAACTTTCCTCTTGTAATTCCACCATACCCACCTCGATTCTTGTCACCAGACGAAAAAATGACGTTTTTCTCACCGCCCCATATGGAAAATGCTCTATAAATGTATCTTTTAGTGTTAAATCTCAATACCTGACACCTCAAGAACAACGGCAACAGCAACAGCAACAGCAGCGGAGGTTTTCTTCATATGAATCTCCTTCTCCCTCTCAGCCTGGTAACTGTGAAGTATTTTTGTTTGACCGTTTGTTGTTCTGTAGTAGTGGTTTCAAGATTTGATTTTGCTTTGTGGGTTTTGCGGGGGCAGCTTCCTTTTGGCTATTTCAGACCACCTTTGTAGGCTTTAGCGTTGTTATTTTAAGAAAATCATTTTTGTATAATCTAGAATTAACTGAGAGCCGACTTTAATCTTGGTTGTTTTTTTGCTTTATGTTTTGGCACATATTAGGTTTAGATGCTAATGCTATGCGTGTTTAAGTTATTTTCATTGGTCTTTTTTTTCATGTATGCTTTGGTATACATAATTTTGGTTTTAAACTTTAGTGCTATCGAACCTTTTTACTTTCTTCTGGTGAGGTGTTACTAAATTTTCATTTGTTTATTTCCATGTTCACAGTCTCATATAGTAGGCTTTCTTCTTTGCGTGTTCAGACAGGATTGTCTTCTTTATATTTGGATTTATGTTCTTTTTGGTTGTTATTAGTGGTTTTGCTTAATTTAATCAATATGAAGCTTGTCTACGTTGATTCGTTCCTCTGTGTTTCTAAAAGTTAAAAGAAGTATGATTTTCAAAATCTTGTGTCAAAGAGGAGTTAAGTTTGGCATATCATGTACGCACATTTTCTGGTTTTACAACATTTTTTAACCTAACTAATTAATATAAATATAACATGTTCAGCTTTTGTTTAGCTTTGAGTTATTATTACCTTTTTTTTACTTCTGAGGAATAGGCAACATGAATTGGGTGTATAAATTGTTCTAAGAATGAGGCGTATGCACATTTTTAGTAATCTAACAGAAAGTGAGAAATTTTGCTTCTTGTTGTTTGATAGGAAATGAAACAGAATCCTTTAATTTTGAAACGTATGTAGCAGGACAATCGCCTCCAAGGGTTTATGTAGGGTACACTATATACAAAGGGAAATCTGCTCTTGCAGTGGAGCCACGCCTTCCAGAGTTCTCGCCTTTAGAGGTATATTTCTTGAGCCTTCTAGTGGTTTTGAGTTCTTGTTCTATGCCATTGATTTTGTTGTCAGATTATATTGATTTATTCGTAATAGTTGGTTTATGGTTCAGTCTGGGGCGTTCAAACTATCAAAGGAGGGTTTTGTTTTGCTCCAGTTTGCTCCTGCAGCTGGCATGCGCCAATATGATTGGAGTAGAAAGCAGGTAAATGTACTTGTACTTTGTTATTTTATTTTTATACACGAGGGAACTCATGCGTAGGTATGATATAATCCTAATTTGCGTCGAGAACTTGTTCATTGAGTGAGTGATTTACTCCTAAAAATTGAGAAGTAAAGGGGAGATCGAGAGTGTGCCGAAGAAAACAGAGGATGGGGAAATAACCAGAGAGAAGAAAAGAGACTTTATTTCATTATCATCTAATATGAAATGTTTATGCATTTGTATTCATCATTATATGAATGCCAAACTGCAATAATTTTATTCACCAAGATGTTTACATAACCGTATCAGAGTAAGTGTGCACAATGGAACCAATTTTTAACGTTTAACTTTCTTGAGAATAATTGCTATCACATTTTAAAAGGTGATATTTTGGAACTTTTCCTTGTGGCATATCTGTTTTGATTGCTTTGAGACAAACAAAAATAAATAAGACCACGATTCTCACCATATGGATTTTTTGAAAGGTGGAAGTAATGTATGCTGTTGATCTTGGCCTGGATTTTTTTTAATAGTGTCTGGTTTTGCTTATATCCAGTTATTCTCATTGTCCGTGACTGAAATAGGAAACATTATCAGCCTTGGGCCTCGAGATTCTTGTGAATTTTTTCATGATCCTTATAAAGGAAGAAGGTCAGATTATACATCCTTCTGTACATACTATCTGATTTTTATTAATGTAAACTCAGAAGCTTTTGTTATTTTGTGTTCACTAGTTTTCTTGCTGCGGTCAATAAATCATGCATAGCAGCAGCATAGAGTCGCTTATGGATTGTTCATCTGCATGATACTTTTGAAACAATGTGACCTAGCAATTTAATTTAATCAGTCTTTCACTTCTGGCACCTTGCAAGCCATTGTTAAAGACTTGTTGTAAAGGACTAAATTAGTTTATATCTTCGTAAATGTCTTTTGTGAATTAACTTGTGCAGCGAAGAAGGCAAAGTGAGGAAAGTGTTGAAAGTGGAGCCCTTGCCTGATGGTTCTGGACACTTCTTCAATCTCAGTAATGACATCTCTCTTAAAATCATGTCATGAACTTTTTGAGAGTAGTATATTATATTCTCTTATTACGCCTTTTGATCATGAGATTGTTTGATGGTTTAAAGGTGTTCAAAACAAGCTTATAAATGTGGACGAGAATATTTATATCCCGATCACTAAGGCAGAGTTTACTGTACTTGTGACATCATTCGATGTAAGTCGCAGCTTTGTCCACTATTCAATTCCCTTAACATGTTGTATTTGCGGAATTTATATCATTGCCTTGCCCTATTGATTGTCATTCTTGTAGGAGCCATAAGAATTTCCTCGAGACCTTTGTCATTATTTTTGGAATCAATCTGGCCTTTAAGCAATAAACTGTTTGGCCGTTTCAGCTTTGATCTTAGTCACACGGGAGCATTTTACGTGTTAAAATTTTTCATCTGGTTAACCGTTGTAAATCTGCACAAACATGTACTACTTTTATAATGATCGCTTCTCATTTAATGTCATTGCAGTTCATTTTGCCATACCTTTTGGGTTGGCATACACTTGCAAACTCGACAAGTCCTGAAGAGATGAGTCGTCTAAACAATGCGAATTCTACTGTCGACTATGAGTGGAGCAGATAGGAGAAAAACTTCGCTCTGAGGTTGCTAGTTAAGCGAAGGATGACCTCTTCTCTTTTTCGTCGTTCTTATCTTTGTTTTCTACTGTTGTAAATTTGTTTGGTCCCTCCTTATTTTTGGTAATGTTTCTCTGTTATATGAATACATCGACCAGACTAAGATTTGGGGAAATACCCTTTTCTTACTTAGGTGTACGTGATATGTCAACGTAATATCCTCAATGAAATCGGAACGTTTGTTTTAGAATCGTGGTCATACCTCGAATGATGAGAAAATTTAATTGAATGTTTTGATGTTCGATAACCTTGTAAATGCCTATAATTGCCCAACTGGTGGAAATGATAATTACCCAAGAGATCTTAATTTAAAATTTTCAATATTAGTTACATACTAGAGCAACTGAAACAGCATATGAAGTCCAGGTCCCAGTATGACTTTGAATTGAAAGAATTATTACAGCAGAATATTATTGGCATGGAGCTTTACAACTTAATATTTCCACTGAGGTTTCCACTGTTTGTCCAGCCCTCTTGAACTTGAACTGAATACTGCAGATGCCAAAGTATGTCTTCAACCGTAGGTCGTCCTATTGGATCTTTGCATAGGCAGTTTACGGCGATCTGTGCAACCGTTTTCAAGGATTCATATGCAAAAGTTCCACGCATAGAGGGGTCGACTAAGTCCCGTAGTTTCGATGGTGATTCTGCCAAGCTCCTCTCTATCTGTAAATGAATCAACACATGCTAACGTTCAGTAATCCTTTGAGAGAAAGTGGAAAATTCGGCCTAATTGCCTAGGGCAGCTGCACTACCTGATACTTAAGGTCATCGGATTCACTTTTAGATTGTATTGGTCTACCAGTGATAACTTCGGTTAGGATAACTCCCAGTCGATAAATGTCTTCCTTTTCTGGATCTTCACTGCTAGATATGGAGCATCGTGTGAGATTATCATGTTATGCTTGCTTTGTATCATCTCTTAAATTTGTTTCAAGATGCGAAATTAAACTCATTAACACGAAAAATATGGACTACCGTCCAATCGTTTGAACCTTCATGCCAATTCATAACAACAATTTCGAAAAACTGAGGAAGTATCCAGGAAAATGAGACTTGAAAAGGGTAAGAAGGCATAACTGATTTGAGGTGTCCTTGCTATCAAGTGACTTTTCTACACCAACCTGCAATTTCTATATGTTAAAATGAGAGTACGAATTTTTTGCTTACTTTTACTCGTTGGCCTATAAAAATATAGATGTATTATATGCACAGAAATATACCAATTTAACCACATAAATGAATTACCTTAGACGGAAGTGTTATTTTATAGCCGCTTATTTTAGGAGTGAGATTCTCATCTAACAGTATATTTTCGATTTTCAGGTCGTTTCCTTGAACTCCTCCTGTATGCAGGTATTGAATACCCCTGGCAATGCCCATAGTGATTGCCATTCTCTGTGGCCATTTCAGAACTTCCCTTTTTCTCCAATCTGCCAAATGTGAAATAAGTGTTCCTCTGTACCTTCAAGAATATGCATTTCAAAATATCAGTTTTAAAATTTGTGTACCAGTTAGGTGATCCCTCAACGACCCCTTGGCTATATTTTCGAGGAAGATATAGACTGTATCGGTCGTGTTTGGATGGTCTTGGTACGTGGCAATGCCGTGCCCGAGAACGCTGACTAAATGCCTGTGCCTCAGCTTCGATACAACTTCCATGTGGTGCTGCAGAGCTTGTGGTGAATACTTCTGTTTTAGCTTGATACACTTCACTAAGATTGATGATCCATCTCTGAGTCTACCTTTGTATATCTGTTGAAAATAAATAAATAAACGAGTTGAATTCTGGCACAAGCTTACATATTCACTCACATCAAACACACGCGAGAAAATAGCTTCTTCACCTGACCCTTTGATCCTTCTCCCACGAGATTATTTTTATCGAAATTGTTGGTTGCATCCTTAATTTCCTCTAACGTGAACACATGATATGGTGGCAGTCCCGGCGATGCCATTTGACCTGTCTGCGGTATATTTCCTGATGACATGCGATGAAAATTTCTTGATTCAAATTCATGGATGGTAAACTATCAACTTGTATTAGTTGCCTGCCACTCCCATGAACTCGGATTTTTTAAAGAGTAGATTTTTAACTTTACATCATAATAAAGACTACAATTTAAAGGCACTGGTTCACATTCTCCTTTATATTTAAATAAACCGATCATGTATGTTCTTTTTTAGGCCTTTACAACCCGCTACCCCACCAAATACATGCAACTTTGAATATTTAATTTTGGACATATATTTGAATCTCTTTTTGAGGTGCGAGAGATGTTAAAATATGAAATATTCATCCCGTTACGCTTTTGACTCAAGTACTTTCTAACTATTTCTTGGTGCTAAAGAAAAAAAAAAGGATTGGGGGACTTACTTGCGATCGAAGATCCGGGACCATAAGTTTTCTGGATCACAACATCGTCATATTTGTACTCACAGCCTCTTTTTCTTTGTGCCCTTTTCATGATTGCCAAAAACAAGAACCCCAAGACGCCTAAGACTGCAACAATGCCCCCAATGATACCAACTACAGTACCGAGTTTCATCACCGGTTGCTCCTTCTGGATTCTTGCCGAAGGATGAACAGCTAGTGCATCATCTTTTTGGCAGAAAGAAGTTGGTCTCTGATACCCCGAGGTGGTGTTTGACAGACAATTCCACAGAGTAATTAATGTCCTGTTTCCGACATTTGATGCTAGACAAGAAGGTAATTTCCCAGTTAATAGGTTATTTGAAATGTCCACATAACCAAGTTTGATGTTGCATGAAACATCTGCGGCAAGTACCCCTCTTAACTGATTTTTAGCCAGACTAATGTACTGAATTGATGGCATGGAAAACAAGAATGAAGGGATTGATCCAATGAGGTTATTGGATGACAAATCAAGAACTTGAAGCGTATTCATTTTGTTGAAATCTTGTGGAATTTCAGATTTCAAAGAATTGTTCCCAATAAGAACAGATACAAGATCGTTGCTTAAAGATGGAAATTCAGGCCCCAACAAATTGCTACTCAAATCCAGCTCTTCAAGCACTGATAGAGCACTTAGATCTGGAACACTCCCATTGAGCAAATTATTACTCAACACGAGACTTTTTAAACTCCGGTAACTTGATATTGATGGAGGGATATCACCATATATGAAGTTTGAGCTAATATCCAGTACTTCAAGGGATCGAAACCGGCTGATTTTCGCCGGTAACTGACCCCATAATCCTAAAGAAACCAATGACAGCTTCTGCAAACTTGAAAGCTTGGTCATGACAGTGAAGAATGATTCAAGTGAGAACTTATCAGAAAGAGTCTGCTCAGAAACTGCAAAGCTTTTGTTCCCTACAATGGTTAGTTCAGTGATGTGATTACTTGAACAGACAAGTGTAAGAGAAGGATTTGGTGGCAACGTACAAAAGTTTGTCCATTTGTTCCATTGTTCAAGGGCTGGTGGATATTCAAGAAACCGTTGAATTTGGAATAGAATTCTGGTTTCAGATGAAGATATTTGTGCCATTGAAAATGGGAAAGCTACCAGGAAAATGATGGTTGGCAACATCCATTGATGTTCCATTTTCACTGAAAATCAAGCTCAATGCTGGTATTTTAAGTGGGAAGATGAGAAACCCAACAAGAAAATCAGCTCAAAAATCATGAAATCAGAAATATTTGGAGTTCGGATATCTCATGAAGATTGAATAATATTTGGAGTTATCTAATCTCATGAAGATGGAATAATATGTGTTCTTGGCTTTTTTAAAGTGTGAATGATGCAGAAAGCAATGATAAATGGATGAAATTATCAAAAGTGTGACTTTATTTTGCGACAATTTTGTTTCCTTTTTACTAGGTTTCAACTTGCTAGCAACCTTTCTCGAAAATATGCAAAATTCAGAAAAATGACAGCTCAAATGTGAAGAGTTAATTGAATTCCTTTTGTACAATTGAATACTTTCTTATATATTATTATTTCACCACATAAGTTTCTACGAATTTAGAAACTTAAAAAGATTTAAATAATTGAAGAATGAATTTAATTTATTTAAACACTACAATGTATGAAAGATTATGCAAGGATTTCGGAAATTTATGAGACTTTTTTCTTTTGTCGACCATTTAATGCAAATTGAATTTTCGTCAATATACAATAAAGTTTCATTTATTTGAGAATCATTTAATTCTGAATTTAAGGAATTTATTTCTGACGAGTGGGACTTGCGTGCAATATTGGAACCTTTCACCAGCTGATGGAGCACGTGAGGGTGGAACCAGCTAATATTGATGTCAAATCTTGCTTTATTTTGATTTGTGAAAGTTACACGTTTATATAATATGGTCTCAATTTATGTTCCATAATTTTTATTTCTTTCTAAATTTTACAAATATATTCGCACGTATAATCGTACGTATGTATACATACACGTAAACGAATTCATGTCGGAAAAATGATATATAAAAGTAATTTAAAATAATCTTCCCCATAGCACTTCCATAATAATAATAAGAAAAAATGCAACCCTTTTATATGATATTTAATTAATCACATTCTAAATAAAATCGTAAATCAAATAATAAATATATTATAAATTACAAAATGAAAAATAAATCATTTACTATGTGTGGTATATCAAATCCCAAGAATAAGTAAAATTTATGATTTTCTGTCGTGAAAAATTTTGTTTATAAAAAGATATAATCTTAAAGTTAGTATCCAAATGTTTTGTTGAAAATACAGTTCAATAAATGAACTTTTCAGCTTTTAACAAATAGATTATTTTTTTTAGGTAGATTTTTAATTTTAATTAATACCAGACAGTTGTTGTCCGTACGAATGGAATATTCACGTTGAATTTTGGAAGCTAATTTGTAGTATTAAAAAAATTATGTGTATTATTTTCATTTAAATAGCCATTGCCCCAATTTCATTCAAAATCAGTGTCTTTTACATAAATCACCTTTTAATACCAAGAAAATATCAAGATTTTACATGTACAAACAAAAATTATGAAAATTATAAAATTTTCTTGTCTGCCCAATGACACAGCTATTTTTGATTGGACCAAAATGCAAACTGCATTTTGTGTTTAATAATTAAAATAAAAATTATTTGGATGGATTTCAAATTATTTACCTTGAGTATATGAACAAAATTAAAGTGAGTTATATTAAGTTATGTTTTTTAATAGTAATTGTGGTTTATTTCAATATACATAAAATAAGTTACATCTGGAAATAATTTTTCAAATCTTTCCCGAAATCAAATATCTTCGTCGAAATCAACTGGTTAGTTTAATTTGCAACCTAAAAGCATGAAAACGAACAAATTTCGGATATTTCATCCAAAATTCCAACATTAAGCACAACACTCTAACATCAGCTTTGAGAATAACTTGAGTCTTCGTATAACATAGAGTGATATATATTTGATGATTCAAATATAGCTTGAATAGTGTGCTTGATTATATATTTTTTTATATAATTTTTATTTTTTAAAATCAATATTTTTTGCTTACACAATTAAAAATACTAGTTCAATAACTATTCCATTATCGTGTATAAAATATTATTATCCATACTATATATTATAATGAGCTTATTATAGGACATCAATTTTTTTCCAAAATTGCCCTTATATTGTATAGATTGTAAATTTGATTTGATGTATACATTAATAATTTTAAGCATTTCTCATCAAATTTTTTCCATTTTTTCTCAACTAAATATTATAGATATGATAAATAACATTTCAATTTACTTATATATATTTTAGATGTAAAAAATCATGATTAAATCAAATATTTGAGAACATTCTTTTTATACACTAAGATTAGGGTTTCTATTTTTTTGGGATGGTATGGTCAACCCGTCAATTTTTAGTTATATTTAAAGAGTTGGCGCAACCCACCACTACCTATCTTTGGCAGGTTGGTTAGCCAAAAAACCTGCCTATTTGGTGGAGCAGGGAGGCCCAACATGACGGGACTGACCCAATGTGATAGCTCTAATTAGCATAAACTGCATACGCGATGGTGTGTATAATATAATATAATATATTTAGGATTATATGTTATATATAATAATACATTTAAATTTTCAAATAATTATTTTAGTTATGATATAAACAAACTAAAATGTTATTTATCCTATCTATAACATATGTGTACTTATCTTTGGTTGCTGATCGGGTTTCGATCCTCGCAAAGTGGGAAAGTTTTTAATTAATTCGTTGGTTTCTTTGTTTTTGTCGATTGTGTTGGGTGGTTGTGATCTTTAATTGTCTGATTTCCGGCAGAAAAATAAACCTAATTGGTTTAATGGCTACACCCGTCCCGCACCTGTAAATTCTTCTAATAATCGCCATTCACAACGAGATTCACTGACACACGGTGTACCCTCTCTCTTGGACAGCTTCTCGCCATCTTCTTGTTTGGGTATTTCTGATCGATAGTGATTTATGTCTCTTAATATTTTCCTTTACGAAGTACTCACACCACCTATGGCGACGAATAGTTTCTTGGCCGTGATGCTCAGCCAGAGGGAAGTGAGAGCATATGATTTTCAATCTCAAATAAATATTTTTAATGCAAATCTCAATCCTAATCCTTCCTATAAAATAACAGCTTGACATAAAATAATGTGATGAATTATATATAAGATCGGAAGTGGATGAAGATTGTTTCTACCAAAGAGGTAGTATTTGGTTTAATGACTATACTCTTGGTCATAATCATGTTTCCTCATTACCTGAAGCCCAAGCTTCCTCTTCTTTGGCTAATTTTTTCCTATATTTCTCCCTATAAAATTTATTGACCTACGTACCTACGAATAATTTAGTGAATATTTTTATCATAATTTGTGAATGTATAATACATGTGATAATGACTTTAAATATAAATATGACCTCTAATATGCATTTGCTACTGATTCCCATGCATGGTGAATTTTGTTATCTAATTGCACATATTTTGAGTGGAATATAAATAAAATCATGTCCCTATATATATAAATTTCCTCCAAGAAAGAATGGTTAATATCATCCTAATCTAGTAGAGGAGATCAAGTCTCCATAATTCTCTACACTATTATTTACAAATAGAAAGTTCTAAAACTCTCTACATACTTGTCTTACATACAATAGAACTTAGACCTAGAATAATAATGAAGATTTTTCTCCAAGTCCTCCGGAAACTTTTAGACTAAGCTAGTTCCGTAATATTATACGTCATTCCACATGAACCTAAAATATTTCTTTCCCTTAAAATGCCTTTCTGAACTACTCTAGAACATTCTGTCACCTTCAAGGGAATGCTAGGCAATCTTAAGAACGTTCTGGATGTCGATATCACAAAACTTCCCAACGAGTTCCTCAGCCAAAATCCAAATTTGTCGCGGGTACGAACTACCGTATCGTAGCAATGTTAATGATATTTTATGGCTTAATCATAAGTTCAACAACCTTTAATTTTAAATGGAATACACCATTTTTAACTTATATAGCGTATTGACTACAATAATTTATTTGGCTTTCTTCCAATTAATTTATCATTGAGAAAAGAAAAGGGGAGTGAGTTACATTAAATTTCTGAATGAATCTTTTTTTATTTCATTCATATATGACTGTATCATTTTTTATTTTATTTATTTTTATCAGTTTATAAGACTTCATCATTCGTTTGGCTGATACATTCCGTATAGAATAAACTTAATCATAGGGTCCCAAGTGTTGAAAATCTCAACTAGGATTGTATTTGATACCCCCTTGTGATTCATTTGTTTGCCGGTAAATTGTTAATTGACAAGATATCCATCTCTACACAAATATCAATATCAATACGTAATAACAATATTTTCAGATTAAGTTTAAAATATTAATGGTGCTTATTGTATTTTTAAATGTTTAACAATATAATCTGTTGAATAAAATATGATCTGATATAGTATAATAATATAGTATTTTAAAGAAATGACAGAAATAAGACAAAAAAAATAAAATATAGTATTTAGTTCTATTTTTTGAGTTTGGTAATTAAGGGATCCAGAAAATGAAATCTTACATACCAAAATTTTTAGTACTAAAACAACTAAAAAATTGGTGTCAAAGATGTTAAAAATTTCACAAATGTAAATATGATATGGATGAGTGAACCGACATATCCGGAAAATGACTATTGGAAAGCAAATACATAAATGTGTATTTATTGTTAGTCTTGTCTTAAAGAAACAGGTAGTCTCAAGAGACGTGTTTTAACCCCAACAAACAAATTAGATGCAAAGGGTTTAGTTCAACCTACACGAAGTTTTTATACTCTAGTCAAGAACGGTCTTTATTGGTTTAATTTTTTTTTTTTTTTTATGTGGAGTCAAGTATAGATCATATAATGACAGTTGAATATGTAGTGAGTCACTACGCCAAAAACGCTATACGACAACGGATTTATATGACTGTTGAATATGTAGTGAGTCACTACGCCAAAAACGCTATACGACAATGGATAAAATCCGTTGTCGTAGGTGTTTTAAAACTGTTGTAACTAACTGTATTGTTGAAAGTGCGTTCTACGACAACGTTTTATATCCGTTGTCGTAGCTACTATTTGCGACGGTTTTTCAAATAAACCATCGCTAAAATTAGTGCGGGGTTTTGTCTAATTAGCGACGGTTTAAGATATATCGTCACTAAAATTAGCGACAGATTATGCCTAAACCGTCGCTAATTAGCGACAGTTTTTCAAATAATCATCGAGTTGTCGCTAATTAGCGACATATTATAATTAGCGACGGTTTTTAAATAATCCGTCACTAATTTTTTGAGTAAAATAAAAAAAATTACTTTAATAAATTAATACATCTACAAAAAAAAACTTACAATCTGACCATGCTAACAATATTCATGATATTAACTAACATTTAAAAATTTATCAAAAATTGAATCGAAAAAACTTACCCTAAATCGAAACTAAAATTGTCTAAAAGAGAAATTTTAATTGTTGTGGTGCGGAGGAAAATGGATTGAAACGCGGATATTTATAGACAATTTGCAACGGTTTTTGGACCATCGCTATTAGCGACAGGTTTTTATTAAAATGTCGCTATTAGCGACGATTAAGCCAAATAGCGACGGTTTTTTTTATTAAATTGTCGCTAATTTAAAAATAGCGACGGTTTTATTAAAACCGTCGCTATATTAAAACCGTCGCTAAATATAGCGACGATTTGGCTTTAGCGACGGTTTAGTAAAACCGTCGTTAATGTAAAAATTGCGACGGTTTTGCTTAAACCGTCGCTATATTTAGCGACGGTTTAAAAATCCGTTGTCGTTTGTTCAAAAAACATGCTAATCGACGATTGTCCAAAAAAACATGCCAATAGACAACAGTTTATAAAATCGTTTATAAAACTGTCGTCTTTGACACCAAAAAAACGCCAAAAGACAACGGTTAAAAACCGTTGTCTTTTGCTTAAAAAAGACAACGTTTTTCACTAAAATCGTTATTAAAAAGCAAAAGACAACGATTTTTTGTCTTTTGTGTGTCGTTGAAGGCATATTTTTTTGTAGTGAGTGTTACAAAATATGTTTCCAAAATGAGATTCTGTTTCGATCGTGATTTCGTTTTCTTACGAAAAATTTTCAATTAACTGAGTTGTTGGTGTAATGACAATTTTCTTCCAAGAGAATTCAAAACAAAAAAACAAAATTTATATAAAATAATATCTTTAAATTTTTCCAAGACAGTAGAGTAAAATGAACTCTTTTTCCGTATTTCACTGCACAATTTAGAAATGAAGTTATATTTATAATGTAGAAAGACATTTTGGAAAGATTGTGATTTCTTGAATAGACTCATTTTTATGAACAAAGACCTCTTCATTCAAATCTTTCATGAATAGACAAAAATTTAATTTGAAAAGTTGCAGTGATTCAACTTGAAAAGTTACACTAATTCATTCCAATTTATTAGGGCACAATTTATTATTTTAATTACGGAAAGAATAATCAAAAAATAATTTAGAATTAATATTAATTAAATTCTGATTTAATGCTCAACTGCTTATCTTTGAAAATTAAATATAACAATTGAGATACAAATTATTTGATACATTAGTTCCCATATTGATTGGACAGAATTTTTAAAATTATATATATAGACTTGAACAATAATTTTTAGGTTTCATAATCATTATTCCCACCGGCTCGCTCCATCATCCTTTCGGTCTCACAAATTAGACAAGCTGCGGAAATGTTCTGCTTGGGGACTACTTGAGCATCTATTACTTCTATCAACACGGGAAAGAGCTGATTGCTGAGTAGAACACACTCTCTCCAAAAACCTTCGGAGATGACTAATGGTGGACTCGTATTCAACCAGTTTGGCCGCTTGCTGAGCGACCTTCACCTTTGAGGCCTCATACTCAACATGGAGCTTTATTACCTTCTCCCGACAAAGGGATAGGGAATGGCTCAACACTGACATAGTTTCATCAATTTTTGTGGAAACTAAAGCATTTTAGACTACGGATAGATGTAAGTATTAGTGTCACGCCCCGAAATCGAGACGTGTCATCGGCGTTGTTTAACAATTTAAAACCGTATAACAACAAGCCACGTAGTACATCAAATAGCCAAAAGCCAGTCTATTACATAAATCAATAATCGTCTTTACAATGCGATTAACACGAAATGCGGAAGCGTAAAACACGATAATATAACTAAGAGACAATGATAAGACTGGTCTTGAATTGGATTGACTTCATCACCATCCCCAAAAGTATTCTTGTTCTTTATCTTCGATTTGTTTCTCGTTCTTATCTGGAGGTGGGAATGTAAGGGGTGAGTACTTGGGAAATACTCAGTAAATGGGGGCCGATCGGGCATAACGAATATCAAGGTTATAATTATACGAATACATTATTATAATCTCAATCTTAAGCATGTTGAATCGAATATGAACAAGATACAAACATAGCACTGAAAATCATCTCCTTTTTCATGGTTTACTGATCAGTCCCCTATATGTTACTCCTCTAAGGGGCGAGGCCAAAAGAACGGTTATTATATCCCACCGCATCAGGGCCTTAAACAAAGCATATCAAATATCGGAATTTCCTTGCCATTTCTAATTCGAATCATTACAGTGCATTTCAAAGATTTCAAACATGCTTTCAAATATTATAACGAATATCAATCAACAAATTGTTCAAAGATTTTCATAACAAATAGGAACGAATATATCATGCCGATCGAATTTCAAGAAACATACTTAATTTATTTTTTGAGCAAATGTGGACATACTTACGAAGAACAAGTATGTCGATATATATATCAAGTAGTACACTCATGAAATGCAAGTGTACGTAAAAGTATAACAAAAACCCACTTACAAAGAAATATATATAGCAAAAGCCCACTTACTTGATGATAATCTTCAAAGATTTGAGGGAAAGACAACTAAAATTCGAACACGAAAGCTGCTGGACTGCGTCGAACCGGACAAGAATTATGCTACTGCGATGCTTCGAAAATGGACAAGAATGAGTTGCTGAAATTTTCAGAATGTTGTGAATGTTTTGTGCCTTCTTTTTGGTCATCATGCATGGTATTTATAGGCTCATGGAAGGGAGGTGAAAAAGCTCTCATTCAAGGCCATTACATCCATGTTTATGGCCTTCTTGATGGCCTTAAACACCATTAACATGTTGTTATGTCTCTTCAAATTCCTCCTTGAATTCATGGCTTGAAAATGTGGTTTAAAGGCTTGGCTTTGTGGCTCTTCAAATGTGGCTCTTCAAATTCTTAATGTGGCTCTTCAAATTCTTTGGTCTTCACATCCTTCCCACCTTATGAGGAGTTTCGTCCTCGAAACTTGGCTATACTCGATCTTCAAAGAGATTCGGATATTGTTCTCGCATCATTCCTTCCAACTCCCAAGTAGCTTCTTTTTCGGTGTGATTGGACCATTGTACTTTGACATATGGAATAGTTCGTCGTCTCAATACTTGTTCTTTGTTACCCACAATTCGGATTGGAATTTCTTCGTACTTCAGCTCCTCATTTAGCTTGCCCTCAACCAGAAGTGGTCCAGCCTCCAGAATATGACTTGGATCGGAAATATATTTCCTTAGCTGCGAAACGTGGAAAACATTGTGGATTCTTGACATATCAGGTGGAAGTGCTATTTTATAAGCAAGTGTTCCCACTTTCTCTAAGATTTCAAAAGGTCCGACGTATCTAGGATTCAATTTCCCAGTTTTATTGAACCGCATCACACCCTTCATGGGTGACACTTTCACATATGCTTTTTCACCCACTTCAAATTCCACGGGTCTTCTTTTCAGGTCAGCCCAGCTTTTCTGTCGATCCTGTGCAGTTTTCAGTCTCTCTTTGATCATAGCAACTTTATCCACTGTTTCTTGGATCAGTTCGGGTCCAACCATGGCTTTTTCCCCTACTTCATCCCAATATAGTGGCGATCGACACTTTCGTCCATACAGAGCTTCGTACGGTGCCATTCCAATACTGCTGTGATAACTATTATTGTATGCGAACTCGATTAAGGACAGATGTTCGCTCCAATTACCATTGAAGTCTAGAGCACACGCTCTCAGCATGTCCTCCAAAGTTTGTATTGTCCTCTCAGTTTGGCCGTCCGTTTGAGGGTGATATGCCGTACTAAGAGTAACTTTTGTCCCCATAGCTTTTTGAAAGCTCTTCCAAAAATGGGATGCAAACCTCGGATCTCTGTCTGATAGTATGCTAACTGGAACTCCGTGTAACCGTACGATATTATTCATGTACAAGGTGGCCAGTTTATCCAGATTATAGTTCATGCAGACAGGTAAGAAATGCGCAGATTTTGTGAGTCTATCTACGATTACCCATATACCATCATAGCTTTGTTTAGACCTTGGTAAACCGACTACAAAGTCCATGGAAATATGTTCCCATTTCCATTCCGGGATTTCCAAAGGTTGAAGAAGTCCACCAGATCTCTGGTGTTCTGCTTTGACTTGTTGGCACACGTGACACTTGGAGACAAACATTGCAACGTCCTTTTTCATTTCACTCCACCAGAAGTTTTTCTTCAAATCTTTATACATTTTGGTACTGCCGGGGTGGACTGAAAATTTTGACTTGTGTGCTTCAGACATTACTTCATGTCGAAGATTTTCAATGTCAGGTACACACAATCGTCCTTTCATCCACACAACTCCTTTGTCATCTGTCTGAATATCTAGTGATTTTCCTTCTTCAGCTTGTTGTTTCAGTTTCATCAAAGTGCGGTCTCGATCTTGACTTATTTTGATTGTTTCCCGGAGGCACGGTTGTGCTGAAAGTGACGCTAGTATTACCTTGCCCATATTCTTCCGACTCAAAGCGTCAGCTACCTTGTTTGCCTTGCCCGGATGATAGCTTATTGTCAAATCGTAATCTTTCAGGAGTTCAATCCATTGTCTCTGCCGCATATTTAGTTCTTTTTGAGTGAACAAATACTTGAGACTTTGGTGATCAGTGAAAATCTCACACTTAGCTCCATAAAGATAATGTCTCCATATTTTTAGTGCGAACACCACTGCAGCTAGTTCGAGGTCATGCGTCGGATAGTTTTGCACATATGGTTTCAGTTGCCTTGAAGCGTAGGCGATCCCCCTTCCATCTTGCATGAGCACACATCCTAAACCTCTTTTAGAAGCATCACTGTAGATGGTGAAGTCTTTTCCTTCAGTTGGCAATACCAATACCGGAGTAGAGGCAAGTTTCCTCTTCAAGGTCTCGAAACTTTGCTCACATTCTTCACTCCATTGAAACTTAGAGTTCTTTTGTGTGAGTTTAGTGAGTGGTATGGCTATTGAAGAGAATCCTTCAACAAATTTTCGATAATAGCCCGCTAATCCCAAGAAGTTTCGAATTTCTGCCACATTCTTTGGTCTCGACCAATCCATGATTGCTTCTACCTTCTTAGGGTCAACAGACACTCCTGCTGCTGATATTATGTGTCCCCAGAATGTGACGCTCTTTAGCCAGAATTCGCATTTCCTGAACTTGGCGTACAGTGCCTTTTCTCTAAGCGTCTGGAGGGTGAGACGAAGATGTTCTTTATGGTCCTCCTCACTTGACGAATATACAAGAATATCGTTGATGAATACCACAAGGAACTTGTCAAGAAACGGTTTGAACACCCTATTCATGAGATCCATGAATGCTGTCGGAGCGTTTGTTAACCCGAACGGCATTACGATGAACTCATAGTGCCCATACCTTGTTCTGAAGGCTGTATTCGGAATATCGTCTCTTTTGACCTTTAGTTGGTGGTAGCCTGACCTTAAGTCGAGCTTGGAAAAGACTGTAGCTCCTTTGAGTTGGTCAAACAAGTCATCTATCCTTGGAAGCGGGTACATATTCTTGATTGTGATCTTATTCAGTTCCCTGTAATCAATACACAATCTCATGCTTCCGTCTTTTTTCTTCACAAATAGGACAGGAGCTCCCCATGGTGATGCGCTTGGTCGGATTTGCTTCTTATCCAACAATTCTTGAAGTTGTTCTTTGAGCTCTTTCAACTCTGCTGGAGCCATTCGGTACGGTGCTTTTGAGATTGGTGTAGCATTGGGTACTAAATTAATCTTAAATTCCACTTCGCGGTCGGGGATTGTGCCAGGGAGTTCTTCAGGAAAGACATCCGGAAACTCTTGTACTACCGGAATCTTTTCTAGTGCAAGTGTGGTTCCTTCCTTTACCTCGCTTAACATAGCCAGGTAAACTTCTTCTCCACTTTTCATGGCTTTCCAAGTCTAGGAAGCAGATAGTAAGGATTCATGTTTCTTGACTTTGCCATAGTAAACGATTTCTTCTTGGTTCGGAGCCCTTAGTTTGACGTTCTTCAAACGGCAGTCTACAATTGTGTGATTCTTTGATAGCCAATTCATTCCCAGAATGGCGTCGAACTCCCCCATGTTTAGTTGAATCAATTCAGCTTGAAATATGTGCTCATTGATACCGATATTACAATCTTTGTGCACCCTATGAGTTTCAATTGTCTTACATGTGGGAGTTGCTACTCTAAATGGTTCAACAAGTACCTCAGGTATAAGCCTTAATTTCTTAGTGAACCTCTTAGATATGAACGAATGAGTGGCACCACAATCAAACAATACATAAGCTGGCATTTCATTGATTAGAATGGTACCTGCCACGACATCGTTTGAGTCATCTGCCTCTTTCTGAGTCATTGCAAACACACGAGCGTTAGGCTTATTTTCCTTCGGCTTGTTGGAGATAGTATCACTATTTGACCATGTCCCTTTCTTCGGCTCGGGACAATCAGCAATTCGATGTCCCAATTTCCCACAATTGAAGCATGCACCAGTTTTTCTACGGCATTCCCCAGAATGGCGGTTATTGCAGATAGGACACATCTTGGCCTCTTGATATGTTGGACTGGACGAAGCGCCCTTGAAAGTCCCACTGGACTGATTTGGTCTTTTGAACGGTTGTTTCCCTTGAAAAGATTGTCCAGAATGAGGTCGCTTATTCTTGTTCTCATCCTCCCGGCGTTTGATGTCTGTCTCTGCTCTTATTGCTGCGCCCATTAGATCAGCAAAGCTCGTAGGTTGATAAACTGCTAAAGCTGACTGAATACGGCTGCTCAAACCACGCTTGAACCGATGCATTTTCAAAGTATCATCAGCCATGATAGTGGGTGCATAGGTTCCAAGGGAGTTGAACTTTGAAGTATACTCCATCACAGACATATCCATAGTTTGAGCGAAATTTTCAAATTCACTCAACTTCTGTAATCTCACTTCAGCCGGATAGTACTGTTTCAGGAATACCTCTCGGAATTGTTGCCATGTGATTGGTCCATTTGCTGTCACAGCTGGTGAGACTGTCTCCCACCATTTGGCTGCTTTTTCTTCTAAAAATGGTGTCACCACATCCACCTTGAACTCGTTGGGAATCTCGAGTAGGCGGAGTTGGGTCTCAATATTTTTGATCCAGTTTTGGGCAACTTCAGGGTCCGGGTCTCCTTTGAATGTTTGAGCTCGATTCTTTCGGAGAGACTCGTAGTGGTACTTGACCCCCTGTGCTGGAGGTCCTGGTGGTGGCGGATTGCCATTGGCGTTTGTGTTTCCCAACCCTTGGATGGTGGTGGCCACAATAGTTGCTATGGCCATTAAATCAGCTTGACTTAGGCCCAATCCTGGTGGTGGTGGCGGAGGTAGGTTCTCTTCATTGTCGGTGTTATTACGGTTGTTATTGCGATTTCCGTAGCGTGGGTTGCGGTTGTTTCGTACTGGTCTCCCGTCCATGTCCTACAAGTGTACAAGTTTCTAAGATATTCGTTTGCTAACATATATCAATGAGTCAAACATGAAATGAAATCGACCACTGATAAAACCAAATAAACTCTTTATTGATTCAAATGAAAAGGGAAAACAATACAAATCCAAGTTTTAGGAAGCACAAAAGGAGAGAAAATTCATGAGAAATCAAATGGATTATAAATCCTTATTACAACTAGTCGCGACATTAATTCCTCAATCATCTAAAATCTCGTCATCTCCTACTGCTTCGTCTTCCATTGGCTCTTCTATTGGTTCCATTTCAGGTTCCAAGTCGATAAGGGCATCCTGAAGTTGTTGAACCTGATTCTGTAAGTGTTCGTTATGCATATTCAGGTGCTGCACCGAATCTTGCAGTTCTTGAATGATCACTGCATCTTGCTGATGTCGTTGAACTGCTATGAAAGAGGTCTGCTCCAAGAGAGTCTGGAGATGAACTTTTTGTTCCTCCAACCCGTGCTTTTCTTTTTGCAGAGTATGTAGAGTTGCGATTAGTTTCCCGTTGTCTTTTTGTTCTCGGGCGAGAGATGCTCGGAGATCCTTAATGATGGTATCCTTGTCAAGGATGGGTATAACACTCATGCGAGCCGTGGTCCGAATGCGAGGCATAGAAGAATTTGAAGCCATTTCCTGAAATAAAACAATTGGAAAGGCTTACAAAATGATAAGGTCGTGAATAAACATCAAACGGTAAATTTCATAGTCATCTCATTCGAGATTTGATTCAGAAAGGGTTCAAAGATGGAAAATTCGAGAATTGACGTATGCTTTGAAGATTATACGTCGAGATTAATTCAAAATAATTAATGGAATTGAATTCTTGAGTTTCGGAAGTCACAATTTTCAAATCTAAGATTGGGGTGGACATGAATGACTAAGTTTTTGCCAAAATCTAACTTCGTCAAACTTTGTCTTTCGAAATCCCCAGCCGGATTATGAACCTGGCGGCTCTGATACCACTTAAATGTCACGCCCCGAAATCGAGACGTGTCATCGGCGTTGTTTAACAATTTAAAACCGTATAACAACAAGCCACGTAGTACATCAAATAGCCAAAAGTCAGTCTATTACATAAATCAATAATCGTCTTTACAATGCGATTAAAACGAAATGCGGAAGCGTATAACACGATAATATAACTAAGAGACAATGATAAGACTGGTCTTGAATTGGATTGACTTCATCACCATCCCCAAAAGTATTCTTGTTCTTTATCTTCGATTTGTTTCTCGTTCTTATCTGGAGGTGGGAATGTAAGGGGTGAGTACTTGGGAAATACTCAGTAAATGGGGGCCGATCGGGCATAACGAATATCAAGGTTATAATTATACGAATACATTATTATAATCTCAATCTTAAGCATGTTGAATCGAATATGAACAAGATACAAACATAGCACTGAAAATCATCTCCTCTTTCATGGTTTACTGATCAGTCCCCTATATGTTACTCCTCTAAGGGGCGAGGCCAAAAGAACGGTTATTATATCCCACCGCATCAGGGCCTTAAACAAAGCATATCGAATATCGGAATTTCCTTGCCATTTCTAATTCGAATCATTACAGTGCATTTCAAATATTTCAAACATGCTTTCAAATATTATAACTAATATCAAACAATAAATTGTTCAAAGATTTTCATAACAAATAAAAACGAATATATCATGCCGATCGAATTTGAAGAAACATACATAATGTATTTTTAAACAAATGTGGACATACTTACGAAGAAAAAGTATGTCGATATATATATCAAGTAGTACACTTATGAAATGCAAGTGTACGTAAAAGTATAGCAAAAACCCACTTACAAAGAAATATATATAGCAAAAGCCCACTTACTTGATGATAATCTTCAAAGATTTGAGGGAAAGACAACTAAAATTCGAACACGAAAGCTGCTGGACTGCGTCGAACCGGACAATAATTCGGCTACTGCGGTGCTTCGAAAATGGACAAGAATGAGTTGCTGAAATTTTCAGAATGTTGTGAATATTTTGTGTCTTCTTTTTGGTCACCATGCATGGTATTCATAGGCTCATGGAAGGGAGGTGAAAAGGCTATCATTCAAGGCCATTACATCCATGTTTATGGCCTTCTTGATGGCCTTAAACACCATTAACATTTTGTTATGTCTCTTCAAATTCCTCCTTGAATTCATGGCTTGAAAATGTGGTTTAAAGGCTTGGCTTTGTGGCTCTTCAAATGTGGCTCTTCAAATTCTTTGGTCTCCACAATTAGTTTAAAAACATTAATAAATTAATAAAATGGATAAAATCCCTAAAAACAACAAACTATAGGAAAGAAAGTATAATCAAGATAGAGTCGACAGAAGGAAGGAATGTGGGCTGTGGCCTAATTTATCGGGGCCTCCACCCCATGGAGATGCTGCCTCATGAACAGGTGATAGTGGGCTAAATCAAGTGGTGGGAGGCTTGGGAGGGTTTTCCAATTTCAGATCAACTCGACGTTGAGGTTCGTGCCCCTTGTCCTCTTGAGAGCTTCAATATAACGGAGCCTCTTCAGATTCCTCATCGCTATCGCCAGGTGCATAGCCAGAATTTCAAAATATAAAGGGCTAGAAAATAAAAAAAAATAATCTACAAATCTATACAATATTTTCCGGCCACATTACATAAAGATTAAGTGTAAACCACGATTTTCACAATATAATAATCAAATATGGATAAATAGCATATCGCCCATCAACAGGCTAACTTCATGGGCTTTCTGCTGAGGGGGAGTCATGATGCTTGGCGGTTGCCTGCCAGCCAGCCAGCCAGCCAGGCTGGTCTGAGGAAACATCGCAAACTTGTATACGTCATTTAATAATCAAAATGAACAAAATAACGTGTCTTCGACTAAATTTGCTCAAAGTAATAAGATCGCATGACGTGTTTATACATAAAAATCCTCAAAATTACACCCACACTTGTACGTATCTTGTTTACAGTACTTTTGTGGGGGAAAAAGTAACAGAAAACAAAACAAAGTACTTGCAATATGTCCCAAAGCTTATTCTTTCATCATTATCTCTGTAGCATTTTTTAGCTATTTATGGCTGAATTTGAAGTGTTGAAACCTTTCATATGGATAAGATAGCCCCCTCTATGCAATTAGCAATATAAATATGCATTGATAATTTAACTAAATCAACTGTAATTTTTAATAATTTTATTTAATAATAGTTATTTAGATAGAATCGTAACTTATATAGGTATCTTGCTTTACAACGAAGAAGATGCAAGTTAATGATCTAAAAATTTCCAATAGAATTTTATATTTATAATTGAACTCTAATTCCAAGAGGTCAATTTATAAGAATACACATATAAGAAACTCAAGTACTTGAGACTTGGGAAGATTAATTACCTTAAGCGGCGACGCATATTGTTAAAGCTAATTAGCAACTTCATTACTGTGATTTGTGTGGCAGTTTTAATTAAAATTCTCTATTATTGTAATAGCTAACCTCAGGAGTTCCCCCAAACACTTCAGTGGGCATAAGTTTTTTCAAGAAAATACTCAATGAAGTGATGCAGGGAACTCTAGAGATGAGCTAGCCGATGACTCGTTTTAGTTCTTGTATGACTCCATTCGTTATTTAGACCGGTATTTATAGTATTGAGGTCTACGGGGAGGAATTCGAAGATAAAGACTCTAGCCACTGAAACTATTCGCAAATTTGATTCATATGGAAAAAAGAACATAGTATATATATTAGGTTAATTAGATCATACGCATTCCCTTCATTTTCCGAACTTTTTCACTTAAATTTCAGGCGGACTGGGTTAATTTATGATCTAACACAGATGTTAACCTGTGGTTGATACTTTCGAATATTTTGCTTGCATGGTGATAATCTTATGGATAACATCGTAAAAGAAAGCTGGATGGAAAAGGTTATGGCAAAAAGATGGATATTTTGTTGTCGTCTGTTAGCAAAAATATTCCCTAACTCGTCATCATTTAACCTGCATCCCAACCAGGTTCAAGACCTACATGTATCTAACCTGGTTTGCCTATTATGAAATGTGGTCCTGTCTTAAGAATATGCGACTGGTTATTATATTTGTATGATTTTTTATAGCCTCAAAATACCAATCAGGTAAAATTGTCAAAATAGTCTTCTAAGTTTATCTATTTCGGGTTTTAGTTATTTAACTAGCTAGTACAAAAAAGGATTTTGATAATGTAACAACTTAGTGTTTTCTTGGGTTTTTTATCCGCCATGTCGATAAGTACGAAGCTAAAAAATTTTGGTTTGGAGGTAGAACCTATTATTTTAAAAAAAAAAATTGTTAATCAATAATCAATAAACTGTTAATAATAATAATTGACCTATATTATAAGAAAGTTGATTGTAGAAAACTTATTTAAAAATCAAAATTAACTATTGTGAAAACCCCAATTTTCGAAAATTAAGCTTATCAAAATTCGGAATTCTGAGACTTGGTGCTCGATTTTTCGAATTTTGGCAATATTTGGATTGAAATTATGGAAGAGATTTTTATCAAATAAAAAGGCTTAGACAATGAAGGAATTTATAAAACTGTCGCTAACGGTTTTATTCAAATTTTGTCGATATTTGAAATTAGCGATGATTTTTTAAATACATAGCGACGGTTTATGTATAATTTCCGTCACAAATTTCTAAATTAAATTTTGTCGCAAATTTGAAATTTAATAAACCATCATAAATTTGCGAAGATTTCTTCAAAAACTATCACTAGTTGCTTATATATCACCCTCCTATCATTTTTTTAGCGATTTTCGTCTTTCTCCTCTGTTATGTGCGAGTTTTTGCTAGGTTTTTTGGCCAAATTTTATTTTAATTACTCTAGCTAACTTGTGTTTTTGTCTAATAGTACACATATGATTTAATAATGCTTCAACTTTATAAGTCAAGGCTTCAACCAAGTTTTTCATATATATTTAATTTTCAGTTATATATATGTATATGTTATAGAAATTTAATTTATTACTATATATTTTGTATAGAATTTGTGTGCATGATATATATTTTGTAACTATATATATGTCAGAGGTACATATGCAGTACTGGAGAACTTGCATGTCATATACATAGTTTTATTATTAATTAGTAGATTTTGATACGAAAATTTTATGTGTTAATTTATTTAATTTAATGTAATATTTAATTGTATGTTAGATCTAACTAGTATATTTATGCATGTGGTATAGTGTATTTCTTTATGTATATTAATTAGATAATAATTATATAAATTTACATTTACTATGTAGCAAGCTATATATTATTATGTGCATAATTATTGATATTAATTATTATTTAAAGTAATGTATTATATTAATATTAAATAATAAGTTACTATTTAATAAAATTATAATTTACAATTACATGATTATTTAATATTTTTTAATTTTTAATTTTATAACGACGGTTTTTGAACAAATGGCAACGTTTACATAAAATATTTTTGCTAATTAGCGAACAATAATTAAATATCATAATTATTTAATATTTTGAAAATTTTAATTTAGTGACAGTTTTTGCTAAAAACCGTGACAAAACAGTGGACATTAATTTAATATCATATTCATTTTCTTATTTAATATTTCGAAGTTTAATTTTTTATCCAGTGATGGTTTTTGAAAAAAACGACAGTGTTCTTATCAAAACCGTCGCAAAATTAACTATGGTTTTTAAAAATTATCGCTAAATACTGTCGTTAATTTAACGATGATTTTTCAAAACCGCCGTTAATTTTCAACGACAAGAGTTTTAAAGACGAAATTCAAATCCGCGGCTAATATAAAAAGCGATGATTTTGACCGTCGCTATTTATATTTTTTTTTGTAGTGCCAGATTATGGAATGAATTTCCGCTAATTATGGAATTATTTATGGGCCAAGAATATCACGATTTCGTGGCAAAATTAAGATGAGTGCAATACCTATAAATACGCACTCAAGCCATTTTTAAAATTACACCACAATTTTGGAGATTTTCAAGCATATCACACACATTTTCTAGCAAGGTAGAGACAGACAATAGGCGATGAAAATTTATCACGAAGTTCATGTACTTATTTAGTTTGTTTATATTTTATTTAAGTTGTAAAACATTTCCGCAATTCTGTTTTTGTTTCTTTGAATTATGCATTGTAAAGATAAATTTGATTATGATATAGACTGGTTTTATGGATCTTTTGTTTTGAGGCTTGTTGATAATAATGTATAATTGTGCGTTTATGTGTGCCGTTAAAAAATTATATAAACGACAGCGTGCATGAAAATGTGCGCTGTTAATATTTTGCGACGCTTTTTTGAAAACCGACGCAATATTTATATTAACGACAGTTTAATACAACCATCGCAAAATTCAAATTAGCGACGGTTATATTATAACCGTCTCTAATAACGACGGTATAAGTACGTCGCTATTAGCGACAAATTAACAACCGTCGCCATTAGCGACGGTTTAATACAAAACCGTTGCTAAAAGCGACGGTAAACCGTCGCTAACTGCGACGGTAAAAACAAAACCGTCGCAAATTATCTTTAAATACCGCCAGTCAAACCATATTTTACCACAACACTTCATAACACTTAAAATTTTTCTCTCTCAAGCAATTTAAATTTCGATTTAAGGTACGTTTTTTTGTTTCAATTTTTTTTTTAATTTCGATTTAAGGTACGTTTTTTTGTTTCAATTTTTTTTTAAAATTTCGATTTAAGGTACGTTTTTTTGTTTCAATTTTTGTAAATTTTTAAGTGTTAGTCAAGATGAATATTGTTATTATAGTGTACGTTTTTTTAAGATTTATTAAATTATAAACGTAATTTTTTTTATTGTAATAACAAGATTAGCGACGGATTTTATTTTAATTCGGTCGCTAATTAACGACGGGATTTTTCAAACACCGTCGCAATATAGCGACGGTGTTTTAAAATATTCCGTCGCTAAGTAGCGACGGAATTAAAACAAAATATGTCGCTAATATTAGCGACGGAATGTTAAAACCGTCGCTAATTAGCGACGGTTATGCTATGACTATCAACAGCGTGCGTAGGCGCGCCGCGAATAATAGTTTGTATTAACGGCGTGCGTATCTTGAACTTTCAACAGCTTTCAACTTTGCAGCGTGCAATGTGCGCTGCGAAAAGCCATTTTTGTTGTAGTGATAAACACTTCATCAGATAAGGTGCCATGGAGAAAGACATTGTTGACGTCCACCTGACGAAGAGGCCAGCCATGGGATAAAGCAAGGGCGAGAATGAGACGAATGGTTGTCGGTTTCACAACGGGGCTGAATGTGTCATGAAAGTCAATGACAGGTCTTTGATGGAAGCCTTTGGGAACAAGGCCAGCTTTATACTTGGAGATAGAGCCATCGGGATTTCTTTTGATGCGAAAAACCCATTTACAACCAACAACGTTTTGAGTGGCGCTATGAGGAACCAGTTCCCATGTTCTATTTCGAAGAAGGGCCCCAATTTCATCAGACATGGCCTGCCTTCATTCAATATGTTTGATAGCTTAGGAAACACAAGATGGTTCAATCACAAATATCCTCGTCTCCTCAGCCCCTATCCACTTCAAATCCCCCTCCTTACACCATAATCACACTCTCAAAAAATAACATTTTCAAGCCAAAATGTCTTTACCAAACCAATACGACTCATCAGCATTGTGATGTTCGTCAATTTTCAAAACATACTCACACATCGTTCAAAGCACAAACATATACACCATCAAAACCTTTTTCACTTATACATAGCGATATTTGGGGTCCTTCTCGTGTCAAAAACATTACGGGTACTCGATGGTTCTTATTATTTGTTGACGATCATACTCGTTTATCTTGGGTTTTTCTCATGAAAGACAAGAGTAAGATGTCTACAATTTTTAAAACATTCTCCGCTTTGATACCATGTGAGATTTATGAAGAGAATGTGGAGGTGAGAATAGAAAAGAAAATTTAAGAAATTATTTTCAGTGTGAATCGAGATAATATTTATATTTTTTTATCAAATATTATTTATTTAACAAAATTTTATAATTTTTAATATAAAAAATTAAAAATTGAGGTAGCGTGGGCCCTAGATCCATCACTAGTTTACTACATGTCAAAATTTTCGGGAGTTAAAAGCCGATACTCCTACTAAATAAAAGCAAAATCCAAAAAAATATAAGTTACGGGGGCAAGACTCAATTTTAATTAGTAAAAGGGTCAAATCCAAAAATAGGTAACTTTAGATAATTGTTTTGGGTAGTTTTCTTAAACTCCGATTTTGGTGATATATGTTTTTTTTTTTTTTTTTGATTTTAGTGCTCTATATAATCAATTTTCAGTCTTAAGACATATATTTTCAATTTTTGTACTTCTTTCATTAGAAGTGCTGAGGTAACACTTGCACACATCAGCATCTTGATATTGTCATATTGGCGTTATATAAGTGTCACTACATCGTAAAAATGATTAAAATTGTCAAAAAAAATTAGATTAAAATTTAACAAAATATGCGATACAACAACGTGAAAATATACATTTGCACATGTACTTCTATATTGAATATAAAATAAAATTTCATAAATTTTTATATATAGAAAATAAATTAGATAACATGATATATGCTTGGTTTTTTAGATGCCTTTTTGTTTAAAAATATACTAAGTTGAGAAATTATTCGTCGACAACTTGGTTTGCACTATGAATCGCTGTTATATGAGTGACGAAGGAGATGATCTATTGTCAGCCTAGAAAGTCCAGATACTAGAACAAAACAACATCGTTAACAGCTTATATGTTCGAGAAATACAAGGTCAAAAGTAAGCAAGCCACCGAAACTAGGAAGTTCCGAAATGTTACATAGTAATGGATAACACTTTCGAAAAAATCGGAAATGTTTGAGCAATGCGTCTCTCACAGGGATTCATTTGTAATCTCTACAAGTGAAAGTTTTGATCATCTATACTGCTATTCTTACGGAACCAAGATCGAAAAGATTGAAAATAAGAGTATTCAAACTTCGGATAAAACCAAAAAATCGAGATTCCAAACCGAAAAAACCGAACACTGAATCGAACCGAAAACCGAATTTTATAATTCGGATATAAATGTTAAAACCGAAATTTATTTGGTTCGATTTCGGATTATATACGTCAAAACCGAACTGACCGAAAAAACTGAAATTTCATTAAATTAATAATTTTATTTTTATCATATATTTTTTGATATGATATCAATGAATGATGAATTATTTTGAATACTATTTAGTTGATTGTTGTTTATGTAATTTATTTAGACTTTATATTTAAATGTTTTACTAAAAAAATCATGTAAAAATATAACATGTTATATTTTACGGTATATTTATCTTATTAATTTAAAAAATCGTATCAAAACCGAAATAACTGACTGCAATAACCGAACCATTTCGGTAGAAAACCGAACCGAACCGAAAGAAAAATGATTCGGATATCGGATTATATATTTGTAAACCGAAAACCGAAAAAACCAATATAAAAAACCGAAAACCGAACCGACCGATGAATACCCCTAATTGAAAATATCAATCCGCCCGTACCACAACCAGTCGTTATCTCCAATTAAGACCACCCTCTTCTTTCCTTTCGTATGAGGACGAAAAAACATTCTTTATACCTGATACTCCCTTCTTAATTTTGGGGGTAAGATGACCACCCTTAATTCTGAGTTTATGTTACTCTTGCCAAGTGACAGACATGCCTCGAAATTCCTCAGAGGATACAATATCATTACAATGGGGAAATGGTAGTTAATACATCCATTGATCGATCCAGCAAGGACACAAACAGTAAAACTTGGACCTAGAATAGAAATTTACGGTAGATGGTGGACTAAGCTGCCTCATCTCGGATGAGAAGACCTTCGATGTCTTGGCAATGGAGAAGCCAAAGTGCCGAGTTTCAATGGCGAGGCAGCAACAGACTCAAAAGAAGCTCGATTCTCTGAATCTGAATATCTTGCTGCGTTTCTTGGAGTTTGAAGCTGTTCCAGAGTAGCTACAACCTCTTCCATTCGTGGCCTCATTTTTGGGTCGGGGCTTAGACACTGCAGACAAATATTAGCTGCACTGTATGCTGCTTTCTGAGGGTATTGGCCCTCGAGTTTAGTGTCCATGATCCGGAACAGCTTTCTCTTGTCACTCATATAAGGTCTCGCCCAATCGACTAAATTTTGCTCGATACCCACTTTTGTTTTGTCAACAGCACGACGTCCCGAGAGCAATTCAAGCAAAACGACCCCAAAGCTGTACACATCACTCTTTGATGACAGTCGGCCTATTCCGGAAAATAGGGAAAAAAAAAATTAAACATAATTCGAAGATTCTTCACGTGGCAAAATTAATTATAAAATTACGTCACTATTCAAGTACCAGTAATTTTATGAAATAAGAAATCACATCAAGAAATTAAAACAATAAGGTTGTACAAAGCGTGTTGTGTTTAAGAAAATTATAGAGAAATTCCAAGAGACCAAAAGTTGACAAATAAAGAGACAATATACTAATATAGTATAGGGATAGGCATTTCAGGAAACGGAAATGGCTACACCAAACATCTGAGAGAGTAAGGGGACCTTTGCTCAATTATCTAGCATGAATGGAGGGATGAAGAGTAGAACAAAAAATAATAATGGCTGTCATTTTTTAACTCACCTGTAGCAACGTATTCCGGTGCAGCATAGCCATGTGTTCCCATAACTTGAGTGGATACATGAGTCTTGTCACCGGTTGGGCCTGCTTTGGCCAAACCAAAGTCAGATAATTTTGCACTAAATTCCTGCAAATGGAATTGATTGGTGTAAAATAGATATACGACATGACACAAGAAAACGAGAAAAAGGTTTCAATTATACCCCATCGAGAAGAATGTTAGAAGCCTTAAAATCTCTATAGATTACTTGTTCTCTAGCTTCATGCAAGAAAGAAAGCCCCCTAGCCGCACCGGTCGCAACCTTCATTCGAGTGGCCCACGAAATGGGTTGAGGCCCTCCTGCACCATGTAATTGGATTCAAACGTCACAACATATCGTGTATACACCACACAACAACTTTTGGTGAAAAAAATATACAGAGTATGTACATCCGACCCATGACAAATTGGGAATAACAAGATCACATAAATAGAAATTCAGCATTCTCCTAGGTTACTAATCAATGAAAAAGATAAAAAGAGTTGATGGATCTGTATATGGACAGCGTCGCTGAATGACTCCAACATTTCAAGAAGGCTGATTATAAGCACAAGCAAAGATGTCAAACTAAAAGAAACAAAATGAGTTTCCGCAAGATCTTCTCATCGTCATTCAAAACAAAATGTGCATAAGAGGAAAGAAACCAGAAGGCTCAGATTGAACTACAAATGTAATCAGAAAGTATAACTGCAACTAATTACAAGAAGACGTTTTAAAGAGGTCGAAAATAAATTCAAGAAATAACTATGTAAATATCTTCGTCGTCTTAAAAAGAACTTGAAGAATTGATGTGCAATAAAATGACAACCAATAAATAGAAGTAGCCAATAAAATATCTTCATCATTTTAGAAAGGACTTCACGAATTGATATATAATAAAATGAGGTAAAAAGGCGAAGATAAAAGTTAATTTTAGTGCAAAACGTACTTCTGAACAAATGATTCTCCAGACTTCCTTTCGACATGAACTCATAAACCAATAGCCGGTTATCACCCTCAGCGCAGTATCCAATAAGTTTAACTAGGTTCACATGTCGAAGTTGACCAAGATAATTAACTTCTGTCTGCAAAACATAAACAGGCTGGTCAAATAATCGATGCAAAAAAAATCGGTTACAAATAAATCCATAAGAGTGACAAAGGAAAAACATACCAACCACTCCTTGTGGCCTTGGAAACCTTCAGGCTTCAACTTCTTGACAGCAATAACGAGTCCCGACCCAGGCTTTGTGGAGGTAAGAGTATGCTCATCAATCCATCCTTTGAAAACATAACCAAATCCTCCTTCACCAAGAAGACTGTCAGGTCGAAAGTTTCTTGTTGCATTCCTTAACTCGTTAAATGAGAAGGGCTTCACGTGAGGTGACGAGAGTATTTCAGCCTCGGATCTTGGAGTAGGAAGGATTTCGACACTGCTTTTGTGACTGTAAATGGGAATGCTTATGTTGAAATGAGATGATGAATTGCTCGTTTTGCTGGGAAATCTTGATGCTTGTACATTCAGAACAATGATGCAGGTTAGATGATCAGCTGATTACAACCCCTTGAGCAAACACCTTTCAAGAATTTACATTAATAGAAGAAGATAATTTCTAAACATAGCAGTAGATTGTGTACTAATTAACAGCAAAAAACATCGATGTGGAAACTTGAATTATAAAAATAGTGTAACGGATATATAGTCGTCGAATAAGATATTCATTCCATAAAATCTTGTCATTTGGTTACAACATTATAACAGCACTTGCACAGGCTAATTTTAGTAGACTTGCCATTTGTCCTTGATTACTCTCCCAGATTCGTGTTACCTTAAGAAGTCATCATATCTTCATCAAAATAAATAAAGTTTTGCCAACATGGTCACATTTAATGAATGGAAATGAAATTCCAAAATCCACAGAATCAAATTTAACATAAGCTACACATGAAGCCCAAACATTTACCATGGAAGACAACTAAAGCTTCTTGTTGCAACAGCCATAACTCTACGGCGTAGACAATATTAACTAACCTGCAGCAGCAAGGTAAATAAAATATGCAACTAAAAAGGAAATTATAGACTCAAGTCCATACACACTAACCATGGCACCTCTACCGAAGGTAGAACTTTCTCCTCCCCTTCAGCACTCATAAAACAAAGAGTCGACAAAAAGCAAGATTTTGTTTTCATCTTAGACATTCCTAAAGCCAAAAACTTTACAACCAGAGCCCAATTTGAGAACCTAAAGAGTCCACCTTTGCCGTGTAAAAAGGTTTAAGTTGGACCATGGGACATGGGTAATCATAACTCGAACCAAGAACAAAATAACACAGAAACTAATCAGAAAAAAGCTTCAATTATCTCCACTCAAACTCGAACAACTAAGCATAGGAACAGATACATAAGCAAACACGAGAGTAGGATACCAGAAGGGGTGCTAAGAGAGGCATCAACCCTAGCGGATGAACCAAAGCAATTACCCATAAGAATCAGAGCAACCAAAGGAAGGGTCCTCAACAGAAATCAAGAAAACTACCAAACAATCAGGCACAAATAAGTAAAGGGTTTTCAAGAACGGTGCTTGAATTGAAGCTCCCCTCTTTTAAATCTACAAAGAACAGGCCTTTTTTTTTTTTTAAGAAAACGGCATTGTTTTTGCAGAAGGGCTTCAAGAAAGAAGAATGGGGAAAGGCCGAAAGGGCATTCTAAAATGGTAGACTGCCGTTCATAAATTTTGCACTGGTTTCATGTCATCAATCAATTAGGGTAGCTTGGCTAGCTACTGTCCCACCTAAGTTAACTTCTTCCTATTTAATGCTGACGCGTTCGCAGGGTGTTCATCTTCGAACAAATCGAGCTCATTTGTAAATAAATGAATAAAATTATCATTTAATATTCTATAATAAAAATATCTTTTACACACACAGTTTTCACTTTTCATCATTGGTTTAATTTCTATTTTGATCCAAAAAAAAAATCATGTACAATGCAAGTTTTTACTAATTGGTTAATGAAATTTTTGAAACAGCGTCAAAACAGTACCTCAAACCAAGAAATTTGAGATTTTGTCATTTTACTTTTTCAAAAAATTGATGAAATGTTTCTTTACTTAGAATTAAAAGCAACTGGGTTAAATAATCTTAATGCTAATATTAGAAATACATAATATTTCAAAGCAGAAAGTACGTTGTCAACTCAGTTATTACAGTCATCTAGAAATCGAACGAATAGTTATGTTTGGTAGCAATGATAAGAGAATGATTATTAAATAATCATCTCTTATCTCATGTT
>NC_133312.1:21889022-21902114 GCF_012295235.1 Primulina huaijiensis
GGCACCGGCGATCACCCCCCGCCCTCTTCGGCCCCAGGCCTCACAATTAATGCATTGCAGTTTTCTTCCAAAAGCATATGTATATTGTATATCTTAAATTGTCTTCTTAAAAATTCAAATAAGAGATCCCAAGAAAATTAAAAGAGATATATTCAAAAGAGTTTCAAATGGACATTAAATCACCCTCAATAAACATGTATATTACCCTCAATAATCAGAAATGTTTGACACCCAATGCATGCAATTCGAGATTTTCATAATTTGAAAGAGTTAATGTATGATATAATTCTGTCAAAAGCATTCAATGTATAATTTTTGTCTATTGGGATGTCTTATTTGAATTTTAAATTATAAATAATGCAATATTGTATATTATATTAGAAACCAATCTTATTCTATTTATCTTACTAAATTTATCTAATCCAAAATTGAATTCTGAAACGACTCCTCTTTTCAGCACCACATCTGAGTTGAATCCATCCAAAATGTAATGTTCGTTTAAATTTAAATTTATTCGTTGTTATGAACTACCTACATATGGAAACAACGAGATATTAAATTTGAAATCTGACTTTCATGATCGAGAAGTGAAAAATATTATTTTTTTATTTGTACAAAATTTTAATTATTACATATTTACTAATTTGATAATTTTCTTATATATTACAAAGTTAATGGATACATGATAGTATAAAAATGTCATGTAATGAAAATGATTAAATCAATTCTAAAGAAAGTATGCATCTTATTAGAAGACACTTTATAAAATTTATTGGCATTGCTTTGGAATACACATAGTAAATGTTAAAAAAATAACTTTTCTGATTTATACATAATTTATAGGCTGTTGTGTATATTATGAAGAGATTTTGTAGATAAAATCACAATCAATTTGGATAAAAATATTGATAAAACAATTATTGTTATCATTCAAATGTGTCAAACATGTGTCATGTCACAAAATTGTTTGTGAATGTGGATTTAGATGAAATTACTGAATTTTTTAAAAAAATTTCTCATTAATTTTATTGAATTTGATTTAAAAATATTTTTTTTATCACATGTTAAAAAATAATAATATATAACTTCTCGAAAATTAAAAAATTAAATATGTATTAAGGTTGGTGGTCAACATCAATACACTAAACACAATAAGCATCATGTCATTGTCTTAGACTAACACAATCTAAAATTTTGATATATGATAATGATTATTAGCCAAAAAAATTAATCGACATGTGTTGTATTTAAGAAAGTTTTTTAAATTAACGAAAAAATAATTTTATTTTTATTTTTTATAACTATATTATTTTTTCAATTTAAATGTCTATTCATTTTTCACTTTTTTAATAATATCATGATAAGGCACAAATGTTAATAGGAATTTATGAAGTCCCATTAATATTACACCTTGAATGAATACCAAATATTCATATTTGTACAAATTCAATATTCATAACCATCATGAAAGATTGAGTAGCTGCTACGCCTGTCTCTTGCTTCTCTATCAGCCTACAGCAAAAGAAATGTAAAGTAAATGAAAAACAACTTCGAATCGCGATAACAAACATTGCGATTTCAAATAAATTATACATGCGAATGTGATAGTTGCCTAGCTCACATGCATGAGTGAGCGAACTGTTCATGTTGAATCTTTCAAAAGAATGGTATTTAAATTACGTTGAAATTAAAGGGAACATCGTGACAGAGCTTAATTACCCTTGCTATCATCCTTTCGAAAGCTTCAGGTCCATTCTCTTCTATGTATTTTTCTGCAGCAGTTAAAATATCATCTGGCTTGCTGAAGGCATCCTTTATCCGAGGAATGTACCATATTTTAACCTGAGGATTCTTGTAAAACGGTCTTATGTAATTCTCGTACACGTACGCTGCCCCGTTGAAGTAAGGCAGCACCAACCAGCATATCGCCATCAACTTCGCGTAAGACCAAATCGGAAACCTAATAGNTCTATGAAATGATTTCTTGTATTTTCAACAGATTTATGACAATATTATAACTGATATATATAATTGCAAACAGCCTTCCCTGCATTTTTTTTAACTTAATAAGTTTTACAAAGATTTATAAAGCTTGCGATTTATGATCAAGTGAGAACAACTATGATTTTCAACTATGTTCTCATAGTGAGAACAACTATGATTTTATTGCTCTAGTTTTATGATTGTTTTTAAAATAAACCTATTGAATACTTTTTAGCTTTTGTTTTATATACCTATAGTGCAAACTGGTCTCGTAACACGTACAATATCTACATCCAGTATCTTTTCAAAAGTGGTTTACAACTGCTCCTAAATTTTTATATTTAGAAATGGTTGAAAACTGCTCTCTTATTGACAAGGTATAGGAACGGAGGACAACCATTCTTACTGCCAACTGTGTCCAAAGTGGTTTGACACCGGTCCTATATTTCTTGCTCCTATATCGATGCCATATAGGAGTGATTTGCAACCGCTCTTAAAGTTGTGATATGCACGACGTGTATGATCGGTGTCAAACCGCTCTTCAGTTGCTACCATCAATAGCGGTTGCAAAGCACTCTTATATTAATGGCGTGTAGGAACGGTGAATGACCGTTCTTACACTTTACTGTTTTTAGAACGCTTTGAAGAGGCTCCTAAATGCACAGCTACGGGAGCGGTCCAAAACCGTTGTAATATTCACAATATGTACAATTGGTTTCAAACCGCTCTTTAATTGGCAACATCAATAGCGGTTGCAAATCGCTCTTATAACCATGGCATGTAGGAGCGGTGTAAGACCGTTCTTATACTTCACGCCTTTTAGAACACTTTGAAAGGTTCCTAAATACACAACTACAAAAACGGTTCGAAACTGTTGTAAATATGCGTGATGGTACGAGCATTATCAAACCGCACCTAAAATAAACAATAGAAGCGGTTCTTCAACTTGTAACACCGGTTGAAAAAACCGCTTCTATAAGATATAAGGTCATCAATAAGAGGAGTGATTTTGCAACCGGTGGTAAAGTGATGGAGCGGTTAAAAACCGATCTTAAAATTGAAAAAAAAAACAGCTTCTGGAAACACTTTTTTTTGTAGTGATTCCCGTGGAAGAAGACTAAAATGGAAAAATATAAATTAAAGTACTAAGACTATTAATTGACCGATAATTACAGACCAAAAAATGAAAAATATGCAAATTTATTACACGACCAAAATTGTTCGTCCCCTTCATCGGATTTTCTACGTAACAGAAAATTTGCAAGAATATAAAATAAACGACTCACAGTGGGAAAACAAGGGAGACCAAAGGCCTGAAAATCAAGAAATAGTTCAAGTTAGGAATATTTAAATAATCAACCAATCAAGATATTTAAATTAAATAAAAACATTCTGCATATTATACGTACATGGCAAGAACATCAATATTCTTTGCCACCACTGAAAAAATATTGTCTCCAGAGCCCATCAGGAATTTGTTTTGGTTTCTTACAACCTTTGACGGATGTTTGATGAATTGAGAAAGGATTGGAAGCTAATTTGATCACTTGCTTTGTATGTTTGAGAAATGCTAGTTAAATGAAATGATTCGTGCATGTTTTGTGGCTAAAAGTTGTGTGAAAAGGTTAAATTTGAAAATTTCAAGTGCATAAAAAGGTGATCAGAAGAAATATTGGGGCAAAATTTACGGAGATTATAATGCTTCACATATAAAGAGGCACCGAAATTTTGACTATGGACACCACTTATAATATATAAGTCGATTCTTTTAAGAAATTAAAAAATTCAATATTATTTAAGAAATTAAAAAATTCTATATTATTTGAAAAATCTTGTTCGATATATATATCACAAAAACTTTTGTGAGATGGTTTCATGAGTCAATTTTGTGATACAAATATTCTATTTGGATCACTCATGAAAAAATATTACTTTTTATGCTAAAAGTATAACTTATTTATTGTTAATATGAGCAGAGTTGACCCGTCGGATAAAGATCCGTGAAACTGTTTCGCTTACAATATACAATATATATTGTTTGATGATGATGATAAAAATTTATATATTAAAATATGTACAAAAGTAACATCATTCTATTATTTTTATAATATTATTATATTTTGGTAATTATCATAACAAAAAAAAATATAAAAGCAAATTTTAATATTTTTAAACTTCATTATCTTATTTTATCCAAACACTTCGTTTTATTTGACGGTTCATGAGCTATTAAAACAATTTAAAATACAGAAATTTATAAGGTATTTCAAATAAATATAACGACACACCTCCTTGAAATCGATTATAAAATGTCATTAAAATTTGCATGCAATGGTCAATATTCTTGGATTCTATCGATTAGCATCAACATTGCACACATACATACACATCTTGGGGTGACGTATTCTTGTCCATATTATCAGTATCTTGCAGTCTCACATATTTATTTCCGTAAACGGGTCATTCCGATCAATACTTAAAGTGAAAAGTAATATTTTTAGCATATTTTATTTTAAAAATCGAGTCGGATTCGAGATCTATCTCACAAAATCAACTCGTGTGATCGTGTTACGAGAGTTTTTGTATTTTTTATATAGCAAGCCCATAAATATTGCATCATTTATTGATGTCCCATATTATTCTTAGAGAAATTATTTTGTTCAAGTCATCAAGTGCAGCTTTAGTGTTCTACCCCACCAACTGGTGCGAAGCTTTTTATGATAAGAAAATGAAATTAAACGTAATTGTCAATTTCTTCTTTAGACTTCAAATAAAAGTGATTCGAGAAAGTAGGATATACTTTGGTCTTGCTAAAACATATATAGATAAGAAAAAATAAAAAAATGTCGTGTCTAGGTATTGCAAATAACACCAAAACTTTTGTAAAACGATTTCACGAGTCAATTTTGTAATATAGATCTCCTATTTGGATCATCCATGAAAAAACATTATTTTTTATGCTAAAAATATTACATATAATTATAAATATGGACAGAACTGACCCGTCTCACTGATCGATACCGTCTCACAAAAGACATATTAGTCGAAAATATAGAACTAAAATAAGATTGTTATGAGAATCAACTTCCACATAATATATTCCAAATATATAATATATATTATTATTGTTGTTGTTGTTGTTATTTTACACATAAATGTTTACAATTTTATTTTTAAGTTTTTATTGATCGAATTTTTTTAAAAAAAAATTCGATTTCCCCCACTTTTGGTAAAACTTGGAGCTCTATTCCTGATTCACACCTTACCAAACGTTCTTTCATTTTTGCGTATTTGTGTGAAAGTTACTAAATTCCCATGAACCATATAAAAAATTTCGTCATGTATATAGTATGTTACTTGAGTTTCTTGTATTATTATTTTTGTATAAGAGAGATAAGCTCTAAACACATTAAACATATGAGAGGGAAATAAAAAAATACATATGTTATTTTATGAAAAATATAATTAACTCGTATGGTTTTTTGTGTATGACTGACACCCGCAACCGTTATTTTTTGTGTGTACTTTGTAAATCTCTCGGTAAACGTAGTAGTATTTTACAAAACACTCTAGCTACGTAAACTGCACATGACAAATCTTATGTGACAGACTTGCCTATGCTGGTAAGAGAAATCGAACACATTACTATTAACCAAATACTCATATACTCCATCACAGCAATAATTTTGTTTGAGGAAATATATGTCGAGTTTTTGAATCGAACTCAATTAGTGTAATCCATCATTTAAGGCCCAGCAAGTTGAGATACCATTCTTTCACCAAAAAAAGGATTGTAATAATATGATTTAATTTCCTTTTGTGTAAGATTTTTTTACCCTATAATTCTTTATAATTTATGGAGTACTTCAATAAGCTATCTGTCAAATTACAAGCGAAAATATAAATCGTGCATGCCATACAACTAGCTAGGTTGCTTATTAGATTAACGTGAGCTCATGGCATAGGTCAGCCTTCAAATAATTCAAGATCGGTCGTTTCTCTACTTTTAGCTTATGTAGTATGATATAATTATTAAATTATATAGTCTGAAAAACAGCTATTTTTTAATCTTTAAAAGTAAAAATATATTATTATTTTAAAAAAATTTATTCTATTTTTAAGTATTTGTTTGAGAGTTTATAATAATTTTGATTAGATTTAGAAACTGTTATAAATCATCATCATTACATAAAAAAGATAAAAGATAAGAGAGAATTAATATCAATAATTCATAAAAGTCAACAATATCGAACTCAATCACTCTATATATATAGTAAAATAATAGAATACAAATATTATCTTTTTATATTTAACTCGATCACAAAATTTCAAATCNTATTATTTCTATTATAAATAAATTAGTTTGAATTGTGAATTTAAATGTAGGTCCTTATGATCATTAAATAATATTCATTAACATATATATCTTTATTTGTTTGTTTTTCATATATTAATTAATTAATAGAATCTAAAATAAATTAAAGAAAATTGAAATTTAACCTTCATTTTTTAGTGTGAAATTTACACTAAAATAAAAAATATTGAAATTTACATTTCATTTTTAAAAAATGAACTATATCTGTGAGAACCGGATTTTTTTCCATCTTGTAATTAATAAGTGTAAGAGATTTTTAGCATAGGATTTTGTTTAGTATTTTATAAGGTTAGGCTTAAGGGAAATATTTGTAAGGAAGTGGTAGGATTTGATTTTTTGTATATTAATAAGATTTGCACCTTGGGATTTAATTGTTGAAAATCTTGGTTACCAAGTCAAAATATACCTACAACAAGGCAAGCATGGGGTAGAGACCATCCAAGGCTAGAGGAATCAATGCATGGACCTAGCAATTTTCGAAATTATCACATGCAAGAATAAACTATAAAGAAATTGGAAACAAATCCCATATTTTAGCCATCATATTTTCGAGAATGGCAAGGTCAATTGGAGCCAATATTAGGGGATTTGATATGATTTTTGGTATGATTTTAGTCCCAAATTTAGCTCAACCCTCCTCACCTATAAATACCCCATCACCCCATCATTCTTTGCATCCCTATATCTCGAAATTCCTTGCTGCCAATTTCGAGAATTCAGCAGTTATCCCAAGCCAAAAATCCACTCAAAGTCATCCAAGAAAAACCAAGCCGAAGTGCCGCCGAAGTGAAGAACTAGGAGCGACCTATTCCCGAGCTAAGCCTCCACGTTTTCTTAACATTCAATACACTGTAAGTGGGCTGTTTTAAATCTTAAATTTTCGGTTTATGCAACTTAAATTTTCGGTTTTTGATTTTAAAAATTTGGTCGAGCTCCGTCTCTCGTTTATACGTTTTTGAAATTTTGGTACGTTTTATGTTTTGATACTGTGAAAATTCCCTGAAATTGGGTGGAATTCCAACATATGGCCCTTCACGGTGGGATAGAACCGTTTTATGGCCTCGCCCCCTTAGAGGATTAAAACTTAGGGACTGACGTCAGTAAACCGTTAAAGGTGAAAAATCGCAGTGTTATTATGTTACGAATACGATGTTACGATTATGAAAAGCATGCTGCATTTATACGTTATGTTTTCGAAAATGTTATAAAATTTTATGTTGTGTTCGAAATTCCCCCATTTACTGAGTATTTCTAAAAATACTCATCCCATTACTCTCCCCTCCCAGATAAGTCCGAAGAACAGGTTGAGGATGAAGAATCCGAGCAGTTCTGGGGATGGTGAATCTCAAGAATTAGATTAAGTTTAAGATAGTATTAATATGCAGTTTTACGTTTCCGCATTTATTTCTGTTGTTTAGAAATTTTTGGTTGTAAAAGACAATGTTTCCTTTGAGTTGAAATTATGATCTATAAACTGGTTCAGTTTATACTGTGCTACGAAAGGCTTGTTGTTTCGATTGTGTGATTGTTAAACAACGCCGGTGTCAATCCCGAGTTTCGGGGCGTGACAATATCTTTATTTTAAAAATAATTATTTTTTGTTTTATTTATCCGTTTTTACTTTTTGTTTGATTTACCAACTCTATTTTACTTTTTTTGCTATTCCTTTGTATTTTTTTTTCTATTAATTTTTTGGATGTTCTTTTGTTTTATTTTTATTTTCTATTAATTAACAATTTTAAAATCAATCGAATAAAAATGAAGTTTAAACTCTTGTTTAAAATTTTATAATTATCCAATTTTTGAGTAAGTCTTCTGCAAGACGTTATCATGGAAATACATATCTAAGATGGGTTGACTTTTTTCATTATTTAATGTTAATGTATTTTAAAATAAATAAAATGAAGATGAAGTTTACACTCTTGTTTAAAATTTTATGATTATCTAATTTTTGAGCAGATATTCTGTGAGACGGTTTCATAGATATATATCCATTAGACGAGTCGATCCAGTCATTTACGGAATGAAAAACAATGTTTTTTCATGGTTCGGGTTGGATAAGAGACATGTTTCAGAAAATTGACCCGTGAAACATCCTCATAAGAGTTTATGTGCCAATTTTATTTTTAATTTGAGTAAATCAACATTCATGAATAACATAAATAATAATAACAACAACAACAATAATAATAAATAAATAAATAAATATCGCTTTGTTTGTTTGTTTTTTTTCATATATTAATTAATAGATTCTAAAATAAATTGAAAAAAAAAAATTAATTTAGTATATTTTTTTAAATGAAATTTACATTCTATTTAAAAAAAATTAAAATAGTAATAATATTAATAATAAATAAATGTTTTTTCTCGTCTATTAATGACTTGTAAAATAATTTGGGAAAAAATAAAATTTAGCCACCATTTTTTGGAATGAAATTTAAATTTAGCCTTTATTTTTTGGAATGAAATTTACACTGCATTTTTTTTAAAAAACTATATCCATAATGAAATTTAAAATAATAATAATAATAAATACATATTTTATTGTTAGTTTTTCCCAATTAATGAAAACGAACAGAAAATGACATGTATTTATTAATATTATTTAACGAAGATAAGGACATATATGTAAATTCACACCATTGTATTAGAGTTTCAAATTTATTAGTCGTGTATTATTTACGTTATTAATGGATGTTAATTTACTCAAGTTAAAAATAAAAATTGGCACAAAAGCTCTTATAAGACTGTTTCACAGGTCAGTAGCTTGACGTATGANTTGGAATGAAATTTAAATTTAGCCTTTATTTTTTGGAATGAAATTTACACTGCATTTTTTTTAAAAAAACTATATCCATAATGAAATTTAAAATAATAATAATAATAATAAATACATATTTTATTGTTAGTTTTTCCCAATTAATGAAAACGAACAGAAAATGACATGTATTTATTAATATTATTTAACGAAGATAAGGACATATATGTAAATTCACACCATTGTATTAGAGTTTCAAATTTATTAGTCGTGTATTATTTACGTTATTAATGGATGTTAATTTACTCAAGTTAAAAATAAAAATTGGCACAAAAGCTCTTATAAGACTGTTTCACAGGTCAGTAGCTTGACGTATGAGAACTTCCCAAGGGTTCACCCATCATGCATGCTTAACCCAACAAAATTGAATGATAGTAAAAGATTAATATTTTAGTTCAAACATTTTTTGATCTTTATGTTAAAAGTTATATTTGTTAACCAAGACACGAATTTTATTTATTACAATTGTGATCTACCGTACAAAGCTCTATACTAAATTAGTGGTGAATAAAATAAAGATTGCACTGGCGTGAGTGTCAATATGCCAAACCGTAAAACCCTGTGTGTGACAAACATAATTAATTGTTTGGTACCATAAGAGAACACTTCAAAAAAAACAAAATGAGTTTAAAATGATTTTATGTGTAATAATTGCTCTTATATACATCAAAGTGATATAAAAATGAGAAATAAAAATGAATTCAAATTATTTTATGTAAAACAAATTGCTCTTACATCTATTGTTATTTAAAATGATTTATAAATTTTTTAAAATTTTCTTATGTTTTTTAAATATTTTTTTCTCGAAAAATAAAAGTTTTTTTTAAAAGATTACAATTATATTAATGTTTTATGCCCTGTCAAATTTTCATCAATAAATACTTGTAGCTACTTTTTCAAGGATGTGATTTGTGTATATAACTTTATAACTTCAAAATATATTATGAGAAATTTAGAAATTATGATTGTTGTAAAAAAAAATTGATAAATTTGTTTTTTTTTGTTTTATTACTTTGAATACTCATAGTCTGATTTTTAATTTACAGATTTAAAGTTGTGATATTAAAATAGGTGTCACAGTGATATTCAAAATATAGTTCTAATTATGAATCACATTAATAAATATTTTTATGTTANCCTTGTATATATAACCAATTAGTTAATTAGTATAGAGACCGGGTCGTAGTTTTGTTGGTCTCATCAGTTACCTTTTGAGTTTTGCCTCTAAACTAAGGTTTGAATCTCGCTCACCTATATGCTAAATATATTCAGCTCCAAGTTGGTCAAACAAAGTGAACCGCGGCCATTCTCGATCCTACTTGAAGTTACCGAGTCTCATGCTCTCTTTCGTGGAGGACAAGTCAAATTTCCCTATAAGAATGAGCTCCCAACCACAGCAAACTACACAGAAAACACATTCAAAAACAAAACAAAAAAAACTGTAATCGTGATAATGGGGGAAGTGAAGCTACTTGGTTGTTGGCGAAGCCCATTCAGCTGGAGAGTGGAAATGGCGCTGAAACTCAAAGGAGTAGAATATGAATACGTAGAAGAAGATCTAAGCAACAAGTCCCCTCTACTTCTTCAAAGCAATCCAGTTCACAAAAAGATTCCTGTCTTGCTACATAATGCTAAGCCAATCCCCGAGTCATTGGTGATTCTTGAATACATCGATGAAACTTGGGAAAATGGGCGGCCCATCTTGCCGAAAAATCCTTATGACAGAGCCATGGCGCGCTTCTGGGCTAAATTCTTTGACGAGACGGTACTAATTCTTTTTTATCTTCCATGTTTTATTCTATTCCTGCTATATATATCGAGTTTCTTTAGCGGCAAGTGATGCAATATAATATAAATTCTTTTACTTATATTCGAACTCTGTATGAAATCATTATGACTGGTTTTTTTCCTTTCTTGCTTAATATTTGTGATGATTCGTTTAATTTGAAAATCAAATCAGTATCTCAATGGATTGTTCTCGTGCTAACTTAATAGCATGTATTCTTAATGAGATGTAAACTGGTTAATTTTTGTTTTTGTTTTTGTTTTCAGTGCTTGCCAGCATTTATGAAGGCTTATCTGAGTGCAGAGGAGGAGCAAGTAAAGGCTAAGGAAGAAGTAGAAAAATTGCTAAAATTTCTTGACGATGAACTGAAAGGCAAAAAATTCTTCGGGGGAGATAGCATTGGATTTGTTGATATTGCTGGCAATTTTCTTGCCTATTGGTGTGTGATTATTGCTGAACTGGTGGGAATCGAACTCATAACCAAGGATAAGTTTCCAAACTTGTGTGCTTGGATCGAGGAGTACTTGAACTCGAGCTTTGTTAAGCAACATATGCCTGATCGGGAAAAATTGACCGAGAGTTTACGGGCTCGGTTTCAAAAGACTAGCACTGCTAAGTGAGAACCGTATGTTTTATTTGCTATGGGAGTAAACCTAAAGCTAGATTTGTTGCAATAAGTTTGGGTCTTTTGCTTATTTCGTTGGGTTTGTATTCGATCGGTGCTTTTCTATGAATTTGAAGTTCCATTATAAGATTGAAACAATAAATGTTTTTTTACATATTCTTTTTTGATATTTGGGTTGTTTATTTTTAAAAAAATTGTAAAGCGTTTGGAAAAAAAATAAATTCTGAATCTCGAAATTAAATAATCTAATCTTGATAAAAAAAAAATAATTTTTGTTCAAATTAAAACAACCGAAAGTCATTAAAAAATCATTTGTTATTTTCAGCAATTTCAGACAAAAAAATAATATTTAAAATGAAATTGAGATAATAAAGACAGTAGAGAGACGATTTTGCGTGATTTATGATGTAGTATAATGTATTTGAATGAATGAAATAATTTGTAAATGAGACTGGTATTTATACATTAATTTTTTTTTATTGCACTAGAATTTTAATTAATTTTATTAAACAAAACATTTAAAAATAAATAAATTAAAATTTATTAAACAAAAAATTTTAAAATTTAAAAAATGGGGTGGGTAATATATTAAACAATTTATTTAAAAAAAATAAAAATAAAGGGTGGGAAGCATTTATGGGAAAAAGTTGTTAAAAAAAACTTCTTTAAACAATCAAAAGTACTCGTGATATTTGTTGTGAAAAAGTAACAAAATTTACGGTAAAAAGTAAAAATCTCAAACTCTCAAAATTATCACACTACACACTTTATAATATTTTTCTCTCAACTCAATTGTGATTTTCTTCACAAATGAGAGATCTATTTATAGAAAATCTTTACAAATAATCCAAAAATAAAATCATCATTACCTACATCATCACACACTAATTTTCAATATTTACAACTCTTATTTTCAACATTCAAATATTCAACATACACATTTTAAATATTAATTTTCAACACTCCCCCTTGTGATGATGATCATGATATGATGATGTCTTCATTACGTGTTTTTGTACTGCCTCATTAAAAACCTTACTAGGAAAAATCCATTGAGATAAAAATCATAGTAAGGGAAAAAGAGTGCAGTCACGTAAACTCCCCCTCATGTTGATACGAACAATTCTTCACAAATTTCGTAGATTGCGCATCCCAATATTATATATGTGCTTTCTGAATATTGTCGTAGGAAGTGCCTTTGTGAAGAGATCTGATGAGTTTTCACTTGATTGAATGTGACGAACATCAATACATTTATTCTTCTCAAGCTCTTTGGTGAATGCGAAGAACTTAGGAGGAATATGTTTAGTTCTGTCGCTTTTTATGTATCCTTCTTTCATTTGAGCAACACATGCAGCATTATCTTCATATAGTATCACAGGCTTCTCGTCGAATGATAATCCGCATGAGATTTGGATATGTTGGGTCATTGATTTTAACCACACACATTCACGGCTTGCTTCATGTAGTGCAATAATCTCGGCATGATTTGATGAAGTTGTTAC